>NC_042617.1:8450959-8605795 GCF_901001135.1 Rhinatrema bivittatum | reverse complement strand
CTCAGCTGGTCAAAAGAGTAGCTTAAAGTTAAAACTAAAGAATAAGGCCCATCGAGCTTGCTGAGGGTTCAAGAGCTGTGCATGTGAGAGGTATACTAAATTTTTGTGGTCTTTATAAATAATGATAGTATATTTTACCTCCTCCAATAGATGTCGGTCACTCCTCTAGCCAAAAAGTTCCCAATCACCAATAGCATAATTTTTCTCTGCCGAAGAAAAACTTTCTAGAAAATATGCGCAGGTGGCAAGATTCCCCTCCTCCAACCATTGCAAAAAGATTGCCTCAACCCCTAGGGTGGAGGCATCTACCTCTATAATAAAGGGTCTTGTTGGGTCTGGACATTGCAGGCAGGGATCCTTAATAAATTCCTCCTTTAGATGTTGGAAAGCTTGGATGGTGTTCTGAGGCCCAGTTACGGACAGCGGCAACCTTTTTGGTCATAGTGGTGAGAGGTGCCATTAAAGCTGAGTAGCCAGATATAAATTGTCGATAGTAGTTTGAAAATCCCAGGAATCATTGTAAGGCTTTAAGGCATACTGGTTGAGGGCCAGACCAGAATCGCCTTGAGCTTCTCCGGATCCATTCATAGCCCAGTCCGAGAAATAATGTGGCCCAAAAAGAGGAGTTCCTGCTTATGAAAACATACATTTCTCCAGTTTGGTGAATAACTTATTTTCCCAGAGACGTTGAAGGACTTGTCATACGTGGAGGAGGTGTTGGTCCAAGGACTTAGAAAAGATGAGGATGTCATCCAAATAGACAATAACGTGTGAGTAAAGGAGATTCCAGAAAAATATCATTAACCATGGCCTGAAAAACTGCTGGCGCATTGCACAAACCAAAAGGCATTACTAGATATTCATAATGTCATCACAAGTATTAAAGCCGTTTTTCCATTTGTCCCCTTCTCAAATTCGCATGAGAATTTAGGCACCTCCAAGATCTAACTTAGTAATAATCTATGCTCCTTTAAGTTGGTCAACAACTTGGTAATGAGGGGAATAGAATATCGATTCTTCCAAGTGATGGCATTCAGATCACGATAATCGATGCAGGGACAATAGAGAGCCATCTTTCTTTTTAACAAAAAAGAACCCGGCCCCTGCCGGAGAAGAAAGAAGGGCCTGATAAAGCTACGTGCCAGCTTTTCTTGAATATATTGGTTCATTGGCTATGTTTCTGGTTCTGACAGTGCATATACGCTCCCTCAAGGGGGAATTTCCCAGGAAGTAAATCAATGCTGCAATCATAGTCGTGATGTGGTGGGAGCATCCCTGGTTGTTGTTTGCTGAAGACATCAGCAAAATTGGCATAATTGGCTTGGTAATCCAGAAAGAGTGAGTCCAGTTGCAGGGAGTTTGCAAGGAAGAGGTTTAAACGAACTTGCAGACAACTGCACTGCCACTTTGAACTCCACTTAGCCAATTGCAGGGTATCCCAGTCTATTCAAGGTTGATGTAATCTCAACCATGGTAGGTCTAGAATGATTTGATTACGATGATAAAATGTAAAAGCAGATAGTTTCTTGAAGCAGGACTCCCGTAGTCATGATAACAGGTCTGATAATGCGCAAAATCCCATCCACTAGGGGCTGTCCGGATACTGAAGAAATGGTAAGAGGGTGTTTTAAGTGGTTCTGTAGGAATCTGATAGAAGAGGACCTCAATGAAGTTCCGGCGTGCCAGTATCCAAGAAGGCCTGCAGGTGAATGGAGTGTTTGAAGATGGATAAAGCCATGGGAACCAAGATTTGTGGAGAGGAAATCACGTGACCTAGGGAGGCCTCTCTGACCAAACCTAGTTCGAGAGTTTCCCGGCTTTGGGGGCAGGACTTGGCTTAATGACCAGTTTCCTGAACAGTAGAGACACAAGTTCTGCTGTCATCATTGCTGCCGGTCCTCAGGGGAGTGTTATGGTTTTGAGGTGTTTGGTAGATTCTTAGGTGCTGCAGTGAAGCCCACTCCCACAGGGAGGAGCCCCGTGAGGAACTGCAGTACCAGGCTAGACTCAGATGCACAAATACAGAGATAGCTTTATTATACAGTTTGTAGAGTCCACCAGAGGTGGCAGTAGTGAGTAGATTCCTGCAGCAGCAATCTTGGGTCCTCGGCTGAGGAGACCTGTCCCACAATGGTGGTGTAGGGAGCTCCGATGCAGGTTTCCAATGAGGAGCTGTAGGTGAGACAGACTGGTAGATGTTAGATTACTCACAACTCTTGTAGCAGTAATGGTAGAGTTCCCAGCAGATAGAAGTATGGTAGCAGTCACCAAGGTAGACAACTAAGGCCCCCGAGGAGTGAGTACCTGGATACTGGATAGGCACCTGGAAAGAAGCATAGGGCCCCCGAGGAGCGGGTACCCAAGTTAGTAGAACCCCGGAGGGTGGAGAGAGCTTCCAGCCAGCAGAAAGAAGCGGCAGAGCATCTTAGACCGGACGAATCCAATCCTTGCTAACTCAAAGTCGGTCAGCAAATGGGCAGGCTAAATACCCAGATTGGGTGACGTCACTCGAGGGGGACACCCCCGAGGTTCGTGCCAAACGTTGGAATAAAGATGTGGGTAGCGCACGCGCACCCTAGGAGGCCTTCAGGTGAATCATGGCGGAATGCCTTGCCATAGCCGCTCCAGGGACGCCGGAGAGTGCGGCAAGCAGATGCAGCAGTTGCCATCTTTCCGAGGCTGGTGGAGAAAGCGAATAATGAGGTGAGGCATGTGGGACGAAGCCGACTGAGTCCGACGGCTTCGTAACAAGGAGATCCTGAATTGGTCAATCTGCATAGGTTCTTCTAAGGAGGTAGATACCTCTTGTGGTTTGGAAAGAATGAGGGGGCACTGAAATGATGGTGCCAATCGAAGTGGGCAGCGAGAAGCAGTCCTTTCTCACAAATGTTCCTGAAACCGAAGGTCTAAACGAATGGCTAGGCGGATAAGGTCTTCAAGGGAGTCTGGTGGATCTCTGGCAGCCAAGTCATCCTTTATGGAGTCTGAGAGACCTCGACGGAAGATGGCAATAAGTCTCTCCTCTCCCTAATGAAGTTCCGTGGCTAGGGTGCGAAATTGAACCGCATACTCTCCCACAGACCTGGATCCCTGATGATTTGGAGCAACTCTGAGGCTGCATAGGCAGACTGGCCTGGTTCATCGAACACCAAATGAAAATTATTGAGAATTGGTCCAAATTATTTAGCAGTGAGTCATTATGCTCCCATAGAGGAGAACGCCCATGCCAAGGCCAGCCATTCTAAGAGGGAAAGAATGAAGGTAACCTTGGTTTATCGGAGGGGAATATGGAGTTTGCATCAAAAAGTGCATTTGCATTGATGTATAAATCCACGGCAAAGCTTAGGATTTCCGTTGAAATGGGGAGGAGGAGGTAACTGCAGAACAGAACTGGGTGGGGAGGTGTCGAAGGTACTGAAGGAGCCACTGCGGCCAAGGCATCCATATGAGCAGCTATCCTTTCTAAAACTCCTGTTACTTGATTGAGGACTCCCTGTTGCTGTTGAACCTTGTGTAGCAAGTCCTGGAATGGCCTGCAAGGCTGTTAAATCTACCGGGTCCATGGCCTGGCTATCTGTTACGATTCATGGACCCAATGATAGGAAAAACAGCCTTATCTGAGCCCAAGCCAAGATCGGATGCCAGCGGAGGATAGCAGGATCCAGATCCAACCTGAGTCTGAGTCGAAGGTGACTCTCTCCACAAAATCCCAGTCCAGGTCAGAGACAGGCAGAAGGTAGCAGAACAAAATGCAGTCCAGGTCAATGGCAGGCTGCTGGCAAGGGCAATCCAAACCGATCTGGGTCAAGGGGCAGACAGCAGGCGAGAGGAGTCCAATATGCAGTCCAGGTCACGGGCAGGCAGCAACAGGAAGAATCCAAGGCAATCCAGGTCAAAGCAAAGGCAGGATCAGCAGAGAAACAGCACCAGCACAAACAAGCCTGTAGCTGAGGCGAGGCTTGTGCTGGAACGCTGGGTAGATATAGGCTGAATTTCCCATTCTAACGTGGGGACCATCGGGAGGCACGCCGACATGCAGCGGGGGGGCGCCGACGTGCAGCGGGGGGCGGAACCAGACTGCCACGTGGGTCGGACAGAGTTGCATGGCTATGACGCTGCTGTTGCTTCGCGCTGCTTTGGGAGGCCGCTCGATTCGCGACGGTAACAAATATCACGTAACTTAAAGCTATCTGAGACCAGGGTGTTCCTCTAGCACAGTCTGGGGTCAGTACAGGAGAAAGGATGGGGGAGAAGGACAGAGAGTCCACCGAAGGGGTGGGGAAAAGGACAGTGAAGGGACAGGGACAGAGGGCTTTTTCCATGGATGGTGCCATATTTTGGAACTCCCTTGCTTTGATCAATAGAGAATACCCAGATTATCAAACTTTCAGCAGGAGGGTTCTTTCATGCCTTTAACTTAGACGGTTAGGTCAGATCTTAGTCATGGGTTAGATTTTGTGGGCCGTCATGTTTTAGCATAAAGGATACTGTTCTTTTTTCTTCGTTTCTTGTTGTAGTGCCTGTCTGTCCTGTTTTATGTCTGTGGTTTTCTGCTTTTTTTTTGTACGGTTGATTGATTTATGTTTTATTTGTAATCCACTTAGGAAAGGTATTTTAATATAGCTGAATGAAAATACTTTAAAATAAAAAAAAAAAAAATACAATTCAATAGTGGCCATTAACTCATGAATGCAGGCCGAGTCTGCGTGCAGTCACACAATCCCAGCGTCCTTCTAATAAAGTGGGACAGAGGGCAGAGTGGGCAGAGAATGTTTTCCTCTCTCGCCTACCATGGAGGATTTCCATTCCTGTTTATTTATTAAAAATGTATAAAACCGCCTAGCAACATTTCTGGGCGGTTTCCCATAAAAACATTCATAAAAACATATATTGATGTAAAAACATTAATTAAACACCACAAAACAATAAAACCTTCTCTCACTTAAATACACAAAAACCTTAATAACAAAGCCAGAGGGTTCCTGGCTGTTAAGGTGATCCCAGGCTAAAAGCTTGCTTACATAAAAAGAGCGTTACCATCCTCCTGGACCCCTGCTAGCACAGTTCCCCTGTTCAAACATCGAGGCAGGGCACTGCAGAGTGGAGGACCTTGAACATAAACGCGGCACTCCCGCGACTCGTCCCGCCGCATCCCGTAGCATCTGTGATGCCGATCTTAAACGCTGATACAGCTTGAGAGTTGCATTCGGACTGTAACAGGATGACCTTAAACCTTACTGGCCAATACAACCGGCAGCCAGTGATGCCTCAAGAGAACAGGGGTGACGTGCTGATGCAATGATGCTCCAGCAACAACTCGACCAGCCGAAATTTGAAGGTATTGCAAGGCACGCAATGTATTTTGGGGCAAGTCAAGATATCAAGCATTGCAATAGCCAATGGATGACATCACCAAAGAAGGTACTACAGTTTCAAGTCCCTCTCATTTAGGGTTGCCAGATTTTCAGGACAGATTGATCCAGTCCTGGTTTTACCCCATTGCATGCAGGGACTTGTAGTCTTGCTTTACGAAGGACTTTTGCAATAAGGAAGTCAGAAGTACAAGTCCCTGCATGCAGTGGGGTAAAACCAGGACTGGATCAACCTGTCCTGAAAATCCGGAGCCAGTTGGCAACCCTAGTCTCATTTACATAAGGGCGAAGTCTGCGTAATATTGCAACTTAAAGTATGATCCACATACTATTGTGTAATATGTAGTCAAAAGGATAGATTGGTATCTGTAGTAATG
The DNA here is from genome assembly GCF_901001135.1 of Rhinatrema bivittatum. Taxonomy (NCBI): domain Eukaryota; kingdom Metazoa; phylum Chordata; class Amphibia; order Gymnophiona; family Rhinatrematidae; genus Rhinatrema; species Rhinatrema bivittatum. The sequence goes on along the minus strand of NC_042617.1, from coordinate 8,600,046 downwards.
CCCAGGATGGTATCTGTGAAACGGGCATGCAGACATACATGTGCACGTGTGCATCAGGGCATAACCAGATACGCGGCAATTTTATAACCTACACGCACATTATAAAATAGCCTAAGCACGCGTATGTGTGCGCCTAATTTTGCAAGTGGGTGCACACAGCCGTGCAAAGTCAGGTGTGAGCCGCGCAAGTGCGGGAATTTTATAACAGGCGCGCATCCACGCCACGACCAGTTTCACCAGTTCGCCCTTCACTTCACCCAGTCTACCCCCCTGGTCCGCTAGCCTGCACGCCCTCCCAGTTATCCCAGACCCCTTAAACCCGTCAGGGACCCCTGTTGTTTTTTTAACTTTTGCCTCCTCCATAGCAGAAGTAAACCGAGGCGGCACTGGACCTGCCCCGCTCACACCACACCCCCTTTTTTCTCCGACGCGAGGTGTGGGCACACACACACACACAGCCCCCACTTTGTAAAATCCGGTGGACCCGCGCGTGTGCCAGGTGCATGGCCCATCCCCGACTTTCACCTCCGATTGCGTTCCTGGTTTGATCTCTTTTCTCTAGACTCCTGGAGGAGGCATTGATGCTGAGCTGTTCTCCCTCCCTCAGGGCCTGAGTTTGCTTTTCATGGTAGGTGACACCCCACACATAACCCTGCTCTTTTCATTTCTTGAAAATATGTCCTGCGTTTTCCGTTCTCCCAAGGCTTGGGAAAATGATGAGTACATGGAAGATGTAGCCTCTGGCAGATCCTGTTTACGTAGATGAAGTCATCGTGCTTTCAGCAAGCCCTTCCTCTGCACCTCCTGGAAGTGGCAGCTTGAGCCAGGCCTGATTCACCTTCTTACTTTTGAGAGATGGTGTGGCAGGGTTAGGAAGAGGCCACTGAGTTGTGCAAGTGCTGGGAAGGGCCAGGCTCTTCCAAATGGTGACTGATGCCCTCTGCGGGGAAGCCGTGGAGCAGGAGGGAGCCCAGGCTACGCGACGGCGAGGACTGGAGCGTTCTGGGGGGAATTCTCAGAGGCAGGGCCTGCGGCTCTGTGCAGATAAAAGCGAACACACAGACTTGTACGTGAATGGGAGGCAGAGTTGGAGCTTTGATTTTAAATAGTATGAGGTCCATATTCAGATAACTCAGATGTTATCCGGCTAAATTCTAGCTGGCTGATAAGGTGAGAGGTAAGAATTAGGCATCTGAGTGGGAGATGCATCAAGCCGCAGTAAGGCTCTCACGCGAGTTAAACAGCTTGTATCATGCAATATTTAGCATAGCCCTGTCCAGATTCCCTCCCCTATAGCAATGAGTTGCTATGCATGCGAGTTCCATGCATACATTTTAGGAACTTTAGAAATCCATGCAAAGCAGGTCATTAATAGGCAATTTGATGTAGATAACTTATCAGGGCTGACTTAGAAAGTTGTCAGCCCCGCTAACGTAACTACACCTCCTCAGGAATCAGTAATCTACGGCAGGACCCTCGGGACCCTAACACAGGTTCAGAGGTCCCCACATCACATTTAAAGGGCCACGCTAAAATTTAAAAAATGCCACAAAAAAAAAGGACAAAGGTGTGAGAGGCATCAAGGCTGACCCCCTGCTCAGCCTGGGGCTACCACTCGAGGCAGCCCCGACACCCAAATGTAAAAAAATATTCAAAGTTGCCTGCGTGAAAATAGCCCCCAAAATTCCCCCAGCCATAAAATAATCCATGAAGTAAAGGTCAGTACGGAGCTTTTGTTGTAATCGTTACTGGATACTATGCTATGTGACTTAGAGCCTGGGCACTCAGGTATTTTGGTACAATTAGACCTATCGGCTGCATTTGATACCGTGCACTATGAGGAATGAGGAATAATTAGAACGGGTGCGGCCATTCTGACAGGGCCGGAAACGGCGAGTACAGAATGGCGATCGGTGTTCTCCAGAGCGGGGGTAGCGCAGGGTTCATCACCGTCACCATTAGGCTGAAAGTCTGCTATTCCATGTACACCAGCGATGTTCAGCTTTTCCTACGCAGCGGGATGCAGAGAAAATCTTACAGAAAATATTTTCATTGATAAAAGATTGGCGAACGGAAAGTTAATTGTTTCTGAATATCAACAAAACTAAGATCCTTTGGGTAGGAGAACAGCCCCGAGGGAAGAATAAGAATGAGCTCGCAGCTGTTAAATACACGGAATCCCTAACAAATCAGCAAAGCAGCAGAAAGGAGCAAGGTTACTGTGTCCAGAGGGAAGAATAAGAATGAGCTCGCAGCATTAAATACACCGAGTCCCTAACAAATCCAGCAAAGCAGCAGAAAGGAGCAAGGTTACTGTGCCAGAGGGAAGAATAAGAATGAGCTCGCAGCATTAAATACACCGAGTCCCTAACAAATCCAGCAAAGCAGCAGAAAGGAGCAAGGTTACTGTGCCCAGAGGGAAGAATAAGAATGAGCTCGCAGCATTAAATACACCGAGTCCCTAACAAATCCAGCAAAGCAGCAGAAAGGAGCACGGTTACTGTGCCAGAGGGAAGAATAAGAATGAGCTCGCAGCATTAAATACACCGAGTCCCTAACAAATCCAGCAAAGCAGCAGAAAGGAGCAAGGTTACTGTGCCAGAGGGAAGAATAAGAATGAGCTCGCAGCATTAAATACACCGAGTCCCTAACAAATCCAGCAAAGCAGCAGAAAGGAGCAAGGTTACTGTGCCCAGAGGGAAGAATAAGAATGAGCTCGCAGCATTAAATACACCGAGTCCCTAACACATCCAGCAAAGCAGCAGAAAGGAGCAAGGTTACTGTGCCCAGAGGGAAGAATAAGAATGAGCTCGCAGCATTAAATACACCGAGTCCCTAACAAATCCAGCAAAGCAACAGAAAGGAGCAAGGTTACTGTGCCCAGAGGGAAGAATAAGAATGAGCTCGCAGCATTAAATACACCGAGTCCCTAACACATCCAGCAAAGCAGCAGAAAGGAGGAAGGTTACTGTGCCAGAGGGAAGAATAAGAATGAGCTCGCAGCATTAAATACACCGAGTCCCTAACAAATCCAGCAAAGCAGCAGAAAGGAGCAAGGTTACTGTGCCCAGAGGGAAGAATAAGAATGAGCTCGCAGCATTAAATACACCGAGTCCCTAACACATCCAGCAAAGCAGCAGAAAGGAGGAAGGTTACTGTGCCAGAGGGAAGAATAAGAATGAGCTCGCAGCATTAAATACACCGAGTCCCTAACACATCCAGCAAAGCAGCAGAAAGGAGCAAGGTTACTGTGCCCAGAGGGAAGAATAAGAATGAGCTCGCAGCATTAAATACACCGAGTCCCTAACACATCCAGCAAAGCAGCAGAAAGGAGCAAGGTTACTGTGCCCAGAGGGAAGAATAAGAATGAGCTCGCAGCATTAAATACACCGAGTCCCTAACACATCCAGCAAAGCAGCAGAAAGGAGGAAGGTTACTGTGCCAGAGGGAAGAATAAGAATGAGCTCGCAGCATTAAATACACCGAGTCCCTAACACATCCAGCAAAGCAGCAGAAAGGAGCAAGGTTACTGTGCCCAGAGGGAAGAATAAGAATGAGCTCGCAGCATTAAATACACCGAGTCCCTAACAAATCCAGCAAAGCAGCAGAAAGGAGCAAGGTTACTGTGCCCCGAGGGAAGAATAAGAATGAGCTCGCAGCATTAAATACACCGAGTCCCTAACAAATCCAGCAAAGCAGCAGAAAGGAGCAAGGTTACTGTGCCCAGAGTGAAGAATAAGAATGAGCTCGCAGCATTAAATACACCGAGTCCCTAACAAATCCAGCAAAGCAGCAGAAAGGAGTAGGGATGTGAATCGTTTTCCATATCGTCTTAACGATAGAAATCGTGTGGCAGGGCAAGAAAATCGTCTTAGGCACGATTTTTTAGTTAAAAAATCGTTAAAAATCGTTTTTTCCAATTAGTGCGCACTAACTCGAGTTAGTGCGCACTAACTGGGAGTTAGTGCGCACTAACTGAAAATGATACAATTTGACACTTTTCAGGTCAGTTAAGGTCAGTTTAGGAATGAATATGTATTCCTATTGGCTGCCCTCTTATTTATTCATGTTACCAAGTTTCCTACTGACAGTATATGGGGGATGGGAAATGGAAACAGTTGGTAGCTTGACAAAACAAGTAATGTGATCAGTCAATGTGACTAGAACTTGTGCCCTAACCCTGATACCAGGGGTATTGTGATCTTCCTGCACACAGTGCCCTATCCCTATTAATACCAGGAGTGTTGTGATCTTCCTGCACACAGTGCCCTATCCCTAATACCAGGGGTGTTGTGATCTTCCTGCACACAGTGCCCTATTCCTGATACTGGGGGTGTTGTGATCTTCCTGCACACAGTGCCCTATTCCTGATACCGGGGGTGTTGTGATCTTCTTGCACACATCCCGATATCAGGGATAGGGCACTGCGTGCAGGAAGATCACAACACTCCTGGTATTAATAGGGATAGGGCACTGCATGCAGGAAGATCACAACACTCCTGGTATTAATAGGGATAGGGCACTGCATGCAGGAAGATCACAACACCCCTGGTATCAGGGATAGGGCACTGTGTGCAGGAAGATCACAATACCCCGGAGGAGTGAGGGTCAGGCAGCTCCCCCCTGTCTGTGAAGCCAGCCTCTCACTAGTAATGCAGGGAGGGAGCTGTCTCAGACTTCACCATCCTCCCCCCCCCCCCCCTTACCCACACACCATTCACTAGCTGGGACATGGGGGAAGTCAGGAGTGAGGGTCAGGCAGCTCCCCCCTGTCTGTGAAGCCAGCCTCTCACTAGTAATGCAGGGAGGGAGCTGTCTCAGACTTCACCATCCACCCCCCCCCCCTCACCCACACACCATTCACTAGCTGGGACATGGGGGAAGTCAGGAGTGAGGGACAGGCAGCTCCCCCCTGTCTGTCAAGCCAGCCTCTCACTAGTAATGCAGGGAGGGAGCTGTCTCAGACTTCACCATCCTCCCCCCCCCCCCTCACCCACACACCATTCACTAGCTGGGACATGGGGGAAGTCAGGAGTGAGGGTCAGGCAGCTCCCCCCTGTCTGTGAAGCCAGCCTCTCACTAGTAATGCAGGGAGGGAGCTGTCTCAGACTTCACCATCCTCCCCCCCCCCTCACCCACACACCATTCACTAGCTGGGACATGGGGGAAGTCAGGAGTGAGGGTCAGGCAGCTCCCCCCTGTCTGTGAAGCCAGCCTCTCACTAGTAATGCAGGGAGGGAGCTGTCTCAGACTTCACCATCCTCCCCCCCCCCCTCACCCACACACCATTCACTAGCTGGGACATGGGGGAAGTCAGGAGTGAGGGTCAGGCAGCTCCCCCCTGTCTGTGAAGCCAGCCTCTCACTAGTAATGCAGGGAGGGAGCTGTCTCAGACTTCACCATCCTCCCCCCCCCCCCTCACCCCCACACCATTCACTAGCTGGGACATGGGGGAAGTCAGGAGTGAAGGTCAGGCAGCTCCCCCCTGTCTGTGAAGCCAGCCTCTCACTAGTAATGCAGGGAGGGAGCTGTCTCAGACTTAACCATCCACCCCCCCCCCCTCACCCACACACCATTCACTAGCTGGGACATGGGGGAAGTCAGGAGTGAGGGTCAGGCAGCTCCCCCCTGTCTGTGAAGCCAGCCTCTCACTAGTAATGCAGGGAGGGAGCTGTCTCAGACTTCACCATCCTCCCCCCCCCACCCTCACCCACACACCATTCACTAGCTGGGACATGGGGGAAGTCAGGAGTGAGGGTCAGGCAGCTCCCCCCTGTCTGTGAAGCCAGCCTCTCACTAGTAATGCAGGGAGGGAGCTGTCTCAGACTTCACCATCCTCCCCCCCCCCCCTCACCCACACAGCATTCACTAGCTGGGACATGGGGGAAGTCAGGAGTGAGGGTCAGGCAGCTCCCCCCTGTCTGTGAAGCCAGCCTCTCACTAGTAATGCAGGGAGGGAGCTGTCTCAGACTTCACCATCCTCCCCCCCCCCCCCTCACCCACACACCATTCACTAGCTGGGACATGGGGGAAGTCAGGAGTGAGGGTCAGGCAGCTCCCCCCTGTCTGTGAAGCCAGCCTCTCACTAGTAATGCAGGGAGGGAGCTGTCTCAGACTTCACCATCCTCCCCCCCCCCTCACCCACACACCATTCACTAGCTGGGACATGGGGGAAGTCAGGAGTGAGGGTCAGGCAGCTCCCCCCTGTCTGTGAAGCCAGCCTCTCACTAGTAATGCAGGGAGGGAGCTGTCTCAGACTGGTATCAGGGTTAGGACACTGTGTGCAGGAAGATCACAACACTCCTGGTATTAATAGGGATAGGGCACTGTAAGAGATGACTGTAGTAGATTGAATAAAGATCTGATGTTTCTGCTCTCCTCACACCAAACAAAAACAACACACAAGCAGAGAAGCCCTTCTTACAAAGCTGAGCTAGTGAGTTAAGTAGGAGGAAAAGTAAACATACTGGTGCCAGTGTGGCTACTTAAAAAATACACTTACCAACAATCAATTACATATATTTGAACTGTGTACAGTTCCAGCCAGGACCACCTTTCTAAAATGCACAGTGATTGGCAAATTCAACATGCACTAGCATTTCAGGTGCCTGCTAACAAAAATAATAAACAAACAAGTTCTAGTCACGTGAGTGCTGATCATTACATTACTTTTTTGTCAAGCTTCCAACTGTTTCCATTTCACATCCCCCCAACCATATTGGTAACATCAATAGATAAGAGCACAGCCAGCCAATAGGAATACATACATACATATTCCTTCCTAAGTGACCTTTACTGACCTGGGAAGTGTGAACACTTTGTTTCATTTTCTGTTGGTGTTCGTTAGTTTCCAGTTCCATTTCCCATCCCCCCAACCATCACCTCAGTGGTAACCTTGGTAACATCAATAGATAAGAGGGCAGCCAGCCAATAGGAACACATATTCATTCCTAACTGACCTTCAGTGACCTGGAAAGTGTTTATTTGTATCATTTTCAGTTAGTGCGCACTAAATCGAGTTAGTGCGCACTAACGGGGAGTTAGTGCGCACTAACTCGAGTTAGTGCGCACTAACACGATTTAACGATTTTTAACGATAAATCGTTAGAATTTCTATTGTATCGTGTTCTATAACGATTTAAGACGATATAAACATTATCGGACGATAATTTTAATCGTTGAAAAACGATTCACATCCCTAGAAAGGAGCAAGGTTACTGTGCCCCGAGGGAAGAATAAGAATGAGCTCGCAGCATTAAATACACCGAGTCCCTAACACATCCAGCAAAGCAGCAGAAAGGAGCAAGGTTACTGTGCCCAGAGGGAAGAATAAGAATGAGCTCGCAGCATTAAATACACCGAGTCCCTAACAAATCCAGCAATCCACCACTTTTTCCTCCTGCTACACGCGGCGACCGAAGACCTGCGCGACCGGCGCCGGAGCCCCACCGGGGGAAGGTCAGGTCAGTGCTCGGCCTCCCCACCCGGGGGACCCCAACGCCAGCCGCGCGCGCCGAGGCCCAATCCGGCGGACACCACGAGGTAAAGCGCTAAGGCCCGCCCAAATCAACAACTTACCAGCCAACCAGAGAAAGCCCGACAGGGCTTTAAATCCCGACTGCAGGCGCCATTACCTCCTTTTCCTCCTGCTACACGCGGCGACCGAAGACCTGCGCGACCGGCGCCGGAGCCCCACCGGGGGAAGGTCAGGTCAGTGCTCGGCCTCCCCACCCGGGGGACCCCAACGCCAGCCGCGCGCGCCGAGGCCCAATCCGGCGGACACCACGAGGTAAAGCGCTAAGGCCCGCCCAAATCAACAACTTACCAGCCAACCAGAGAAAGCCCGACAGGGCTTTAAATCCCGACTGCAGGCGCCATTACCTCCTTTTCCTCCTGCTACACGCGGCGACCGAAGACCTGCGCGACCGGCGCCGGAGCCCCACCGGGGGAAGGTCAGGTCAGTGCTCGGCCTCCCCACCCGGGAGACCCCAACGCCAGCCGCGCGCGCCGAGGCCCAATCCGGCGGACACCACGAGGTAAAGCGCTAAGGCCCGCCCAAATCAACAACTTACCAGCCAACCAGAGAAAGCCCGACAGGGCTTTAAATCCCGACTGCAGGCGCCATTACCTCCTTTTCCTCCTGCTACACGCGGCGACCGAAGACCTGCGCGACCGGCGCCGGAGCCCCACCGGGGGAAGGTCAGGTCAGTGCTCGGCCTCCCCACCCGGGGGACCCCGACGCCAGCCGCGCGCGCCGAGGCCCAATCCGGCGGACACCACGAGGTAAAGCGCTAAGGCCCGCCCAAATCAACAACTTACCAGCCAACCAGAGAAAGCCCGACAGGGCTTTAAATCCCGACTGCAGGCGCCATTACCTCCTTTTCCTCCTGCTACACGCGGCGACCGAAGACCTGCGCGACCGGCGCCGGAGCCCCACCGGGGGAAGGTCAGGTCAGTGCTCGGCCTCCCCACCCGGGAGACCCCAACGCCAGCCGCGCGCGCCGAGGCCCAATCCGGCGGACACCACGAGGTAAAGCGCTAAGGCCCGCCCAAATCAACAACTTACCAGCCAACCAGAGAAAGCCCGACAGGGCTTTAAATCCCGACTGCAGGCGCCATTACCTCCTTTTCCTCCTGCTACACGCGGCGACCGAAGACCTGCGCGACCGGCGCCGGAGCCCCACCGGGGGAAGGTCAGGTCAGTGCTCGGCCTCCCCACCCGGGGGACCCCAACGCCAGCCGCGCGCGCCGAGGCCCAATCCGGCGGACACAACTCAACGAAAAGATATAAAAAGACAAACTATAAAATTAAAAAAGCAGGGACACACGCTAAGACCCGCCCATAAATAATATAGCTAGCCAACCAGTTAAAGCTCAGCAGAGCTTTAAATCCCACCCAGCTAGGCGTCGCGCGCTGTGCGTCGCGCGCCGAAGGAGCACGACAAAGGGGCTTGCCCCTTTGTGTGCCCCTTCGTGTGAACCTGAGCACAACAAGAAACCACCTATGCTAAACGACTCTGCCACACAACCCAACCTACACTACCGAAGCACGCTACATCAACGTTATCCAACCATTTGTCCAGCAACCTCATTCTCCAGGGCCCATACACATAACAGACTTTCCAACACTCACAAGCAGCTCCAGCATGTAATCAGACTCTCCAGCACTCATCCAGCCTCTCCAGCATTCATCCAGCCTCTCCAGCATTCATCCAGCCTCTCCAGCATTCATCCAGCCTCCAGCCTCTCCAGCATTCATCCAGCCTCTCCAGCATTCATCCAGCATTCATCCAGCCTCTCCAGCATTCATCCAGCCTCTCCAGCATTCATCCAGCATTCATCCAGCCTCTCCAGCATTCATCCAGCCTCTCCAGCATTCATCCAGCATTCATCCAGCCTCTCCAGCATTCATCCAGCCTCTCCAGCATTCATCCAGCACTCATCCAGCCTCTCCAGCATTCATCCAGCCTCTCCAGCATTCATCCAGCCTCTCCAGCATTCATCCAGCCTCCAGCCTCTCCAGCATTCATCCAGCCTCTCCAGCATTCATCCAGCATTCATCCAGCCTCTCCAGCATTCATCCAGCCTCTCCAGCATTCATCCAGCCTCTCCAACATTCATCCAGCCTCTCCAGCATTCATCCAGCCTCCCCAGCATTCATCCAGCCTCCAGCCTCTCCAGCATTCATCCAGCCTCTCCAGCATTCATCCAGCCTCCAGCCTCTCCAGCATTCATCCAGCCTCTCCAGCATTCATCCAGCATTCATCCAGCCTCTCCAACATTCATCCAGCCTCTCCAGCATTCATCCAGCCTCCCCAGCATTCATCCAGCCTCCAGCCTCTCCAGCATTCATCCAGCCTCTCCAGCATTCATCCAGCCTCCAGCCTCTCCAGCATTCATCCAGCCTCTCCAGCATTCATCCAGCATTCATCCAGCCTCTCCAACATTCATCCAGCCTCTCCAGCACTCATCCAGCCTCTCCGGCATTCATCCAGCCTCTCCGGCATTCACCCAGCCTCCAGCCTCTCCAGCATTCATCCAGCCTCTCCAGCATTCATCCAGCATTCATCCAGCCTCTCCAACATTCATCCAGCCTCTCCAGCACTCATCCAGCCTCTCCGGCATTCACCCAGCCTCTCCGGCATTCATCCAGCCTCTCCGGCATTCAGTCAGCCTCTCCAGCATTCAGTCAGCCTCTCCAGCTCTCACTCAGCATTTTTCCAGCATTCAGTCCAGCATTCAGTCAACCTCACCAATACTTAGCCCAGCTTCTTCAATATCGTAACTTTGCCCCCAACCAACTGAACCACAACAATGCACCTCTGCACCATACCCAAAATCTGGCATAACCTCAGAAAGCACACAAAACCTGCAATTCATCACATCGCACGACAACAAAGGCTTTTACCAATAATGATATCACCTATAACACAAATCTTAGGACTCTCTTTATTTACATTAACTCTATTCAATGCTCAGTCTCTTTCCAAAAAAATGGACATCCTCAGTGACTATCTCATAGAAGTCAACCCAGATATCTGTGCAATTACAGAGACATGGCTAAAACACACAGATACTGTACTTACAAATCAACTGCCCATTCAATCTTATGACTTATTTTCTGTCCCCAGACCCAAAAAAAGAGGTGGGGGACTCCTCCTTGCAGCAAAAAAAGGACTTAATATAACTTTACAACTTACCAACGCCTCCACCAAACTAGAATTCTCCCTCTTTAAATCGGATCAAATCCAAATAGCCTTAGTCTACGCCCCACCAGGTACCCTAGAACTGGATCCCTCCCCACTGATCGAACTTATAGCTAAACACATAAACACTGAAAAACCTACTATAATCCTCGGAGACTTTAATTTACATGTAGACGCTACTCCACAATCTATCAACTGCCAAACCTTTCTTTCCTCACTCAACCACTTGGGCTTCGCTCAAATTATCAACAGTCCTACCCACAAGGCAGGCCACACTTTGGACCTCATCTTTATTAATGAACTCTTCAACATTTACACCAACCCCACTTGTTTACCAGTTCCATGGTCAGACCACAGAGTCATCCACACAACCCTTAGGATCAACAAACCTCCACCTCAAATCACTACCAAATCCACCATCCAATTCAGGAAACCTTGCTCTCTAGACATACTCAGTGAAAAGATGTCCGAAGCTTTAAATCAACTTGACCTCACAGACGCAACAACTGCTACCACCTCTTGGATCAATATTAACAATAAAATTGCAGATAAAATCTGCCCAACCACAACTAAAACCATACAACCTACATTAGACAATAGAAAACCTTGGTTTACAGCCGAACTTAAAGCCCTCAAACAATCTCTTAGAAAAAAAGAGCAAAGCTGGAGAAAAAACTCATCCACTTTGACACTAACCATCTACAAATCCCACCTCAACTCCTACAGGAATACTATCCTTAAAACAAAGAAAGAATTCTATGCAAAAAAAATACACAACTTCATTTTCGACTCAAAGGCCCTTTTTTCTTACGTCTCCTCTCTAACCAAACCATCTCCTCTCACGATCCCAGACCACCAAGCGCTCAACAAAGCTAACGAGCTAGCCAACTACTTCAAGACAAAAATCACTAAACTTACCCATTCAATTACATCCAATAGCCCCACCTTAACACACCATCTAACAACAGTGCCGCAACAAAACACAAGCTTGGACTCATTCGAGCTCACTTCTTCACTGGAGATCGAAAATACACTCAAAAAACTAAAACCATCCTCACACCCATCAGACCCATTACCAACAAATCTCCTCATTGCCATACCAAACACCATCTCAAAACCAATAGCAGAAATTATCAACACATCCCTGTCTCAAGGCTCAGTTCCTAACCAGTTAAAATTGGCAATCCTGAAACCGTTACTGAAGAAACCAAATGCTTCTCCATCAGACCCAGCTAACTTCCGACCGATTGCAAACTTACCACTCATCGCCAAACTGATGGAAAAAATTGTCAACAAGCAACTGTCAGAATATCTGGAAGATCATAACATTCTATCCCCAGCTCAATATGGCTTCCGAAAACGACTAAACACCGAATCTCTCTTATTATCGCTCACTGATACCATCCTCGTGAACCTGGAGAAAAAACAATCTTACCTGCTGGTTCTACTTGATCTTTCTGCGGCGTTTGATACGGTAAAACATACTACACTTATAGACCAACTAACTAATATAGGGATCAAAGGCACAGCTCTCAAATGGTTTCACTCCTTCCTAAGCAACAGATTCTACAAAGTAAGGATAAACAACAAAGAATCGCATCCAATCCTTACAGAGCAAGGAGTCCCGCAAGGATCCTCACTTTCTCCCACCCTATTCAATATCTACCTCCTCCCTCTCTGCCACCTCCTCTCAAACCTCAAGCTTACCCATTACCTCTATGCAGACGACATTCAAATCCTTCTCCCGATTACAGAATCCCTTCAAAAAACCATCACTTACTGGAACGAATGCCTTCAGCCCATCAAGGAATTACTCTCAAGCCTCAACCTAGTATTGAATGCCAATAAAACTGAAATGCTCATTGTCTCTCAGGATCCACTCACAATCTCTTCTAGCTTCTCTCTACCAAACGCTAATAACATGTTCTCACCGGACGTCAGAAACCTTGGAGCATGGCTTGACAATCATCTTAACCTAAAAAAGTTCGTAAACAATACCACGAAGGACTGCTTTTACAAACTGCAAGTCCTCAAAAAACTTAAACCCCTCCTTTATTTCTCTGACTTCAGGCTAGTACTTCAATCCATAATATTTTCAAAGCTCGACTATTGCAACGCCCTGCTACTAGGTCTACCCAACAACACGATCAAACCATTACAGATGGTACAGAATTCTGCTGCCAGAATTCTAACAAGCACTAACAAAAAAGATCACATCACCCCAATCCTTAGTAATCTACATTGGCTTCCCATTAAACAAAGGATACTCTATAAGGTACTCACAATCATCCACAAAGCGACAAACAAAATAGCTCCCATCACGTTAAGCTTTCAACTCCAACCGCACACATCTTCCAGACCTATCAGAAGCGCTTACAAAGGATCACTGCATGCCCAACAAGTAAAATCATCTCTGAGCAAAAGAGCGCTATCCTTAGCAGGCCCCCACCAGTGGAACATGCTCCCCCCAAATCTAAGACTTGAACCCAATCATCAAGAGTTCAAAAAAAGGCTAAAGACTCTTCTTTTCCAACAAGCCTTCCCAGACTCACAATCCTACCAAGACGGAAAGTCTTCCAAATAAGAAGTATCCCCTAATTATGGTCACCATACCAAGTCCTACCTTCAGGACTCTGCAACTGGACAACAATCTTTGAGTTCTAAAAATTAATCTTATTTATATTTTCTTCCGCAACTGGACTACAATTTCTAAGTTCAAAATTCATTTTATCTTATTATTTATATTTGGCATGGTTAATATGTCACTATATCCAAGTTAAATATTTAAATTATATAGTTTATATTACATAATTTTATTAATTACCAGTAAAACTATTCTATATTATTTATTATCATTATGTTAAATTGTCATCCAGTTATAATGTTCTATATGTACCACTGTTCTATGTAAAGCCCCCTTATCTATGTTGGGCAGTTTATCGTTATATGTAAACCGGAGTGATTTATAGTCTCTATAAGAACCTCGGTATATAAAAATTAAAAATAAATAAATAAAATAAAAGCAGCAGAAAGGAGCAAGGTTACTGTGCCCAGAGGGAAGAATAAGAATGAGCTCGCAGCATTAAATACACCGAGTCCCTAACACATCCAGCAAAGCAGCAGAAAGGAGGAAGGTTACTGTGCCAGAGGGAAGAATAAGAATGAGCTCGCAGCATTAAATACACCGAGTCCCTAACACATCCAGCAAAGCAGCAGAAAGGAGCAAGGTTACTGTGCCAGAGGGAAGAATAAGAATGAGCTCGCAGCATTAAATACACCGAGTCCCTAACACATCCAGCAAAGCAGCAGAAAGGAGCAAGGTTACTGTGCCCAGAGGGAAGAATAAGAATGAGCTCGCAGCATTAAATACACCGAGTCCCTAACAAATCCAGCAAAGCAGCAGAAAGGAGCAAGGTTACTGTGCCCCGAGGGAAGAATAAGAATGAGCTCGCAGCATTAAATACACCGAGTCCCTAACAAATCCAGCAAAGCAGCAGAAAGGAGCAAGGTTACTGTGCCCAGAGGGAAGAATAAGAATGAGCTCGCAGCATTAAATACACCGAGTCCCTAACAAATCCAGCAAAGCAGCAGAAAGGAGCAAGGTTACTGTGCCCCGAGGGAAGAATAAGAATGAGCTCGCAGCATTAAATACACCGAGTCCCTAACACATCCAGCAAAGCAGCAGAAAGGAGCAAGGTTACTGTGCCCAGAGGGAAGAATAAGAATGAGCTCGCAGCATTAAATACACCGAGTCCCTAACAAATCCAGCAAAGCAGCAGAAAGGAGCAAGGTTACTGTGCCCAGAGGGAAGAATAAGAATGAGCTCGCAGCATTAAATACACCGAGTCCCTAACACATCCAGCAAAGCAGCAGAAAGGAGCAAGGTTACTGTGCCCAGAGGGAAGAATAAGAATGAGCTCGCAGCATTAAATACACCGAGTCCCTAACAAATCCAGCAAAGCAGCAGAAAGGAGCAAGGTTACTGTGCCCAGAGGGAAGAATAAGAATGAGCTCGCAGCATTAAATACACCGAGTCCCTAACACATCCAGCAAAGCAGCAGAAAGGAGCAAGGTTACTGTGCCAGAGGGAAGAATAAGAATGAGCTCGCAGCATTAAATACACCGAGTCCCTAACAAATCCAGCAAAGCAGCAGAAAGGAGCAAGGTTACTGTGCCCAGAGGGAAGAATAAGAATGAGCTCGCAGCATTAAATACACCGAGTCCCTAACAAATCCAGCAAAGCAGCAGAAAGGAGCAAGGTTACTGTGCCAGAGGGAAGAATAAGAATGAGCTCGCAGCATTAAATACACCGAGTCCCTAACACATCCAGCAAAGCAGCAGAAAGGAGCAAGGTTACTGTGCCAGAGGGAAGAATAAGAATGAGCTCGCAGCATTAAATACACCGAGTCCCTAACACATCCAGCAAAGCAGCAAAAAGGAGCAAGGTTACTGTGCCCAGAGGGAAGAATAAGAATGAGCTCGTAGCATTAAATACACCGAGTCCCTAACACATCCAGCAAAGCAGCAGAAAGGAGGAAGGTTACTGTGCCCAGAGGGAAGAATAAGAATGAGCTCGCAGCATTAAATACACCGAGTCCCTAACAAATCCAGCAAAGCAGCAGAAAGGAGCAAGGTTACTGTGCCCCGAGGAAAGAATTTTTTTATTTTATTTTTTTTTATTTAAAAGATTTTATATAACCATCATTTATAATCACATCACAACAGTGTACAAAGACCTTAAAAAACATTAAAATACATCCGTCAGGGAACAATAATCAAATACAGTACAAAATATAACGCAATTATAAAACTTCAAATATACAATACAGGAATCAGAGGTAATTACTTCTTAATTAAAACTATGCTTGTGGCTTATCTATAAAAGCTTGCTCAGATAGCCACGTTTTCAACCCTTTCTTGAATTTCTTTGACTCATGTTCAAGTCGCAACTCAACTGGCAAGGTGTTCCAGTTGCTTGGGCCTGCGATAGAGATAACTCTGTCTTGAACTAAGGCCAATGTGCAGTATTTATTGAAGGGACATAAAGAAGCCCTTTACTTGTGGATCTTAATGATCGATGAGGAGTGTGCATGCGAATAGAGAAATTTAGCCAATCAGTTTTATGTCTATAGAAGTCCTTATGAATGATGCAACAAGTTTTATATAGAATTCTTTGAGCTATTGGGAGCCAATGGAGGCTAATCAATTTTGGAGTGATTTGATCCCGTTTGTTGTGGTTCGTTAATACCCTAGACGCAGCATTCTGCAACCCCTGTAGTGGTCATAGTGAGGATTGTGGCAGACCTAATATCATAGAATTACAGTAGTCTAAGGATGTAAATATGAGAGCCTGCAATACAGATCAAAAGGCGTTATGATCTAGTAATGGTTTCAATCGTTGGAGAACCAGCAGTTTATAATATCCGTCTCTTAATTTTGTAGCAATGTGCTTTTTAAAATTTAACTCGCAGATCTTTAACTGCTTCAACTAGTTCTATACGGAAACTCAAACAACTCTTCCGAAGAAAGGAAAACTTATGGCGCAAAACCCCTTGCCCCAGCACACTTTCTACCTACAAATCTGCTCTCCACCATTACAAGAACTCTACCCTAAAGGCAAAAAGAGATTTCCATGCTCACAGGATTCACAACCTTACTTTCGACGCAAGAGCCCTATTTTCCTACGTCTCAGAACTAACGCAACCTAACACACCATCTATCTCCAATGAACAAGCACAATCCAAAGCCAACGAACTAGCCATATTCTTCCAAAGTAAAATCACCAACCTCTTAACCCTATTGCCACCCAGCCCCACCCCTATGACTAGATCCTATCACCTACTCAACAAAAAAATCTCACTGGATTCATTCGAACCTACCACCACCTTAGAGATCCAATCCCTGTTAAAGAAAATGAAACCTTCCTCCCATCCCTTCGACCTAATACCATCAAAACTACTTTTGCTAATACCTGAAACGATCTCCAAACCACTAGCGGACATTATAAACTGCTCCTTAACACAGGGAATCTTCCCTGATGCCCTAAAAACGGCCTCTCTTAAACCACTACTAAAGAAGCCAGACTTAGATCCCAAGAATCCAAACAACGTCCGCCCAATCTCTAACCTGCCTTTTGTAGCAAAGATTTTGGAAAAATTGGTTAACTCACAACTCTCTAACTACCTCGAAGATCATGAAATTCTTCACCCCACACAATACAGATTTTGCAAGGCTTTAAGCACTGAAACCCTACTCATATCGCTAACAGACCACCTCATTATGGGCTTGGACAAAGGTCAATCTTTCCTACTAATTCTATTGGACTTGTCGGCAGCTTTCGACACTGTCAACCATGCCACCCTCCTCAATCGCCTCTCGGACATTGGAATATCAGGCTCGGCTCACACATGGTTCAAGACATTCCTTAGTAACAGAGGTTACAAAGTTAAAATCAATAATAAAGAATCTCCCCGCTACAATTCCTCACAAGGAGTTCCTCAAGGCTCCTCACTATCCCCAACGCTATTCAACATATATCTTCTTCCCCTATGCCAACTATTAACCAACCTGCAACGAAAACATTTTTTATATGCTGACGATGTTCAAATTCTGATACCCATCAAAGAATCTCTCACAAAAACCCTCAAATACTGGGAAAACTGCCTCCAAGAGATCAACGGACTCCTCGCAAACCTAAATCTGATTCTAAACTCGGCCAAAACGGAACTCCTCCTCATCACGTCCGAAAACAGCAACTCCCCTCAAATTGCTCCAATTAACACCATTGTTACACAAACAAGAGACCTAGGGGTAGTAATAGACAAACATTTGAATCTAAAAACATTTATTAACAATACAACCAAGAACTGCTTCTACAAGCTGCAGGTAATCAAAAGAATGAAACCACTCCTACACTTTCA
The DNA here is from genome assembly GCF_901001135.1 of Rhinatrema bivittatum. NCBI lineage: Eukaryota > Metazoa > Chordata > Amphibia > Gymnophiona > Rhinatrematidae > Rhinatrema > Rhinatrema bivittatum. The sequence goes on along the minus strand of NC_042617.1, from coordinate 8,582,420 downwards.
CGACTTCAGAACAGTCCTACAATCAGTAATATTCTCCAAGATAGATTATTGCAACTCTATCTTACTAGGCCTCCCGTCCTCATCCATCAAACCACTTCAGATGCTCCAGAATGCAGCAGCCAGAATCTTGACCAATTCCAGAAGAAGAGACCACATCTCTCCTAATAAATCTACACTGGCTGCCAATACACTACAGAATCCTACACAAGTCCTTCACCATTATCCATAAATCAATCCACTCCCTAGCCCCCCTCAACCTCCAAATCCCCCTCAGACTTCATTCATCATCAAGACCCATCAGAGAACCATACAAAGGATCACTGACTGTTCCCTCAATTAAAGCTACACACCATATTACACTCAGAGACCGGGCCTTCTCTACAGCGGGTCCCGCTCTTTGGAATTCCTTACCTCCTGATCTCAGACTTGAACCTTGCCTGCTAACTTTCAGAAAAAGGCTTAAGACTTGGCTATTTAAACAAGCCTTTCCCGAATCCAATACCCAAGGAGAAACCCTACGGCAAGCGAGACCTACAGAATCCACCATCCATTGAGAGACCTTCGGTACTATGTAAATAATTACCGCAAAGAGACATTACTGCAAAATGTAAATAATCTACTTCTGTAAAGTTTATATTTATTCCTTTTCTATTCTTGTCTCCATCTCCCAGTTGCAACGACCTTGTTATATTGTAACTTTTTGCCTCTTCTGCACTGGTTAAAAGAACAAAGTTATTACACACCCCTGTTATTTGATATGATTGTATCATGAATGCCGGTATAGAAAAGCCTTAAATAAATAAATAAATACATTTTTTGATAGAGAGAGTACTTTTTTATTGTTGGCTTTAGGTTTTCGCTCTAGCAATATGATTTCTGTTTTTTCCATGTTAATGGCTGGTTTAATATGAGTTAGTAACTGCTGAATGGCGGATAGACAGATGTTGGTCTCTTTAAATGTCTGCTCAAGAGTATCAACTATGGGAATGAGTAACTGGATATCATCGGCGTAGATATAAAAATTCAAACTAAGCCCAGCTAAAAGATGACACACCCATAAAAGATAGATGTTAAATAATGTTGCCGATAATGCAGAGCCTTGGGGTACTCCCATATTCAGATCGAGTTTCTCAGAAATTGAATTGCCTATCTTAACCTGAAAGGATCTCTGATGGAGAAATGATGTCAAAGAATAAGAATGAGCTTGCAGCCATTAAATACATCGAGTCCCTAACGAATCCAACAAAGCAGCAGAAAGTCCACTACTACAGCAGCTGCAGCTAGGAAAAAAGGATTACAGTGTGAGTCAATATTACAATATAATAACAATCAGACTACAGAACCACTGTGGAAATAAACAAAGGAATGAAAGGACAGAGAAATCAGCTTTGCCTTACCACCCTCAACTTCAAAACAGAAGTAGAAATTCAACAGCACTGACCTTTGATGGACCCCCAAATAAAAGAATAAGGATCAAAATTAAATATTACAGTAAATAGAGTATAAAGCCACTGTTTAATAAAATAATAAAAAAGGACAGAAAATTCTACCATTGTTGCAAGAGTGAATGGGCGCTCGAGAGTGTGAGCTCATGTGCCATGACGCAACTGATACAACCTTGGTGGTCCACACTGCTGGCAGGCGAGCGCACCTGGGCATGGGTTAGCTGAAATAGAAAACTCTCTAGACTTGGAAACAGGAACACTCTTGATTTGGAACAGGAACACTTGGGCGTCCAATATGCTCCAGGAACTGAGAACTAGCAACCCATGCTGGTCTCTGGGGTAGCCCTCCGGCCACTTGAAAGTCCTTTCATTCTGCTGCTTGGAAGCAATTTGAGCATGAGGACAGATGGAGACTGAAGATTCTGGAGCAAGATGAAGGCTCATGGCTTGGAACATGACAAAGGCTCTGAGAAAGCCGGTGCCACTGCACACCCTACACAACCCTGCTGCTAGCTGCGGACCACAATAGCAGCTCAGGCACTGAAGTCAAAGACTTCGGACAAGCCAGAAGCTGGAACAAGAACTTTGAAGACCAATGATGGAACTCAGATTAAGGAACTTGGAAATCAGATTCAGAAACTTGGACTCAGACTTCGGACTCAGGAATTTGGAACTCAGGAGCTAGAAACTCAGACTTCAGACTCAGGAACTTAGAACTCAGGCTCAGGAACTCGGACTCAGACTTCAGACTCAGGAACTTAGAACTCAGGCTCAGGAACTCGGACTCAGACTTCAGACTCAGGAACTTGGAACTCAGACTCAGGAATTAAGAACTCAGATGTAGGACTCAGGAACTCAGAACTTAGACTCAGGAACTCGGACTCAGACTTTGGACTCAGGATCTCAAAACTCAGACTCAGGAGCTAGAAACTCAGACTTCAGATTCAGGAACTCAGAACTCAGTCTTAGAAACTCAGAACCCAGACTTGAGACAGGAACTCAGATCTCAGACTCAGGAACTAGGAACTCAGATGTCAGACTCAAGAACTCGGAACTCAGGAATTAGGAACTCAGACTTTGGACTCAGGAGCTTGGAACTTAGACTCAGAAATTAAGAAGGACTTCCGAAGACTTGAATTAGTATCAAAGTCTCTGAAGACTCTAGACAGGACGAAGGCTTGGAACCAGGAACAAGGCAAGAACTTGGATTCAGGAACAAGGCGAAGGCTTGGATTCAGGAACAAGATGAAAAGATCACAGGGAAAAAGGAGACCAGGCACATGAAACATGAAGCATGGAGGACCTTGGAAAGTGCTAACAGATGTTTGCGAAGGCCCCGAAGATCTGACTGAAAAGCCCTTTTATAGGGCTGCAGGAAGGACATCATCAGGAGAGGCCGCGGGGCTTTTCCCACTGTGGTCCCTTTACATAGAAACATAGAAACATAGAAATGACGGCAGAAGAAGACCAAACGGCCCATCCAGTCTGCCCAGCAAGCTTCACACATTTTTCTCTCATACTTATCTGTTTCTCTTAGCTCTTGGTTCTATTTCCCTTCCTCCCCCACCATTAATGTAGAGAGCGGTGATGGAGCTGCATCCAAGTGAAATATCTAGCTTGATTCGTTAGGGGTAGTAGGGGCAGTAACCGCCGCAATAAGCAAGCTACACCCATGCTTATTTGTTTTTACCCAGATTATGTTATACAGCCCTTATTGGTTGTTTTTCTTCTCCCCTGCTGTTGAAGCAGGGAGCTATGCTGGAAATGCGTGATGTATCAGTCTTCTCCCCTGCCGTTGAAGCAGAGAGCTATGCTGGAAATGCGTGATGTATCAGTCTTCTCCCATGCCGTTGAAGCAGAGAGCTATGCTGGATATGCATCGAAAGTGAAGTATCAGGCACATTTGGTTTGGGGTAGTAACCGCCGTAACAAGCCAGCTACTCCCCGCTTTGTGAGTGCGAATCCTTTTTTCTTCTCCCCTGCCGTTGAAGCTATGCTGGATATGCGTGAAGCATCAGTTTTTCTTTTCCCCTGCTGTTGAAGCAGAGAGCTATGCTGGAAATGCGTGATGTATCAGTCTTTCTCCCATGCCGTTGAAGCAGAGAGCCATGCTGGATGTGCATCGAAAGTGAAGTATCAGGCACATTTGGTTTGGGGTAGTAACCGCCGTAACAAGCCAGCTACTCCCCGCTTTGTGAGTGCGAACCCTCTTTTCTTCTCCCCTGCCGTTGAAGCAGAGAACTATGCTGTATATGCATTGAAAGTGAAGTATCAGGCTTATATGATTTGGGGTAGTAACCGCCGTAACAAGCCAGCTACTCCCCTCTTTGTGAGTGTGAATCCTTTTTACCACATTTCCTCTTGCTGTTGAAGCTTAGAGCGATGTTGGAGTCACCGTAAGCCTGTGTATGTTTATTTAATAAGGGTATTGTCTCTAGGCAGTAGCCATCATTCTGGCGAGTCACCCACTCTTCATTGGCAGCCTCTTGACTTTATGGATCCACAGTGTTAAGCAGAGGCATGTGTGTGTCTAGAAAAATGCTGGCAGGAGCAGAAGCCGGCAACGGTCCAGTGGTGTTGGCGGTGTCTACACCATATGCAACAGGTGGTGTTGGGACTGCACAGAAAAGCAGTGGTGGCTTTTCCAGGCAGCGCACAAGTGAGGTGGCCCAGAAGGGTCAGCACTACACAGGCCATGAAGAAGATGGCAGCGGTGGTGGCTCACAGCCGTATGGCAGTCTGGCAGCATCGGCAGTACAGGTGGAGTCGGAAGGTGAGCGAGGCTGCTTGCGGGGCCCGCCCGTGACTGGAATCGCAACAACAACCATCTACTCCTAGAAAGGCCATCCTCTTAATGAACCACAGAATAAATGATGGTTTAATGTTAAGAAAAAGAAAAAGAGCCCATAAAAAAAGAACAGAGAAAACAAATATGGAATCGGCAATTACATATACAAGTCAGAAAAATCTAGCAAGAAACCACACTGGCATACTGTGCACAACTCACCTCCAAGACAAAATGGACCCTTTCATCTACTTGACCACCTTTTATAGCCTGCACCCTGTGGATGTGGCATCATCATTGTAAAGATGCTGTGAGTGTGAGCCCTTGGTGCTGCAGCATAGTTGACGCAGCCTCGTAGGCGAACCTACAAAGTCTACATCGGAGCTGGTGGATGCACCCTATAGCAGGACAGACTGGAGCTTCAATTATACCAGTCACCTTCTCTGCAAATTGGCCCTTGAATTCTGGCAGTTGGCAAGTCTTAGGTGGGTCCCTAGGGCAGTGGCTAGAGATAGTCCAAAGGCATGCTGGGTCAGGGCTAGCAGCATATAGACAGGGATGGAAGTGAGCCAAAGTCAGGGCAGGCAGCAGACAAGAGTGGTCAGGTCCATGCAAGAGGTCGGGTCCAGGCAGCAGGAAAAACATAGTCAGGTCCAGGCTTGAGGTCAGAATCCGAGAGTCAGGCCAAGGGAGGACAGAGACACACTGAATACACTGGTCGAGATAGACAAGGAAGGCTGGAAGAGGCAGGCAAGGCTGGACAAGGCTGGAGAAGACAAGGAAGGCTGGACAAGGCTGGAGAAGATGAGGAAGGCTGGATGAGACAGGCAAGGCTGGACAAGGCTGGAGAAGACAAGGAAGGCTGGACAAAGTGGGCGAGGCTGGACAAGGCTGGAGAAGATGAGGAAGGCTGGATGAGACAGGCAAGGCTGGACAAGACTGGAGAAGACAAGGAAGGCTGGACAAGGCTGGAGAAGACGAGGAAGGCTGGACAAGGCTGGAGAAGATGAGGAAGGCTGGACGAGGCAGGAAATGCTGGACAAGGCTGGAGAACATAAGGCAAGGCTAAAAGCACAAGACAAGGCAGGAGAAGATGATGCTGAAGACACAGGAACTTGGGAACACTGGCAACACACACTGCAAGGCAGGAGACCAGTTACTGAGGCATTGAGACAGTGTTCTGTGAGGCCTTAAATACTGAGGGCCTATGATGTCGTCAAAGGGTGCCATGGGGGCCTTTCCTGCTGACAGCCCTTTAAGTACTAGTGCATGGTGCACATGCACGCTTATGGAGGCTATGAGTAGTGCCAGCTGACAGTGGCATCCTGGCAGCATCCAAGCCACAACGAAGGTCGGAATCAGCATGATAATGGTTGCATTGGGAGTGATGAATACAGTGGTTTGCACTGCCGAGCCACAAGCCATGAACGCTAACAGTCTTCCCAGTCTTTTGGGTTTGGGTTTCAAGATTGGAGTTCGGCTCCCACAAATTTTCCTCGGGTCCATAATTCTTCCAGAAAATAAGGTACTGTAGCTGGTTTTGGACCCTTTGGGAATCTAGAATTTCCTGGGACCTCGAACTCAGCATCTTCTTCCGAGGAAACTTCAGTGGTCTGGAGGGGCAGTCTGCCCAGCCATGAGAGAATAGCAGGTTTTAAGTGAGAGATGCGAAACACATCATGAATCTGTAAGGATGCAGGCAATTTGAGTTTATAAACCACAGGACTTAGTTGTTGCTCAAAGGGTTCCATGAATCATGATGCAAACTTCAGGGATGGCATCTTCGATTGTAAGTACTTGGTGCTGAGGCAAACTAGACTTTCTGGGCAGAGTTGACGTGCTGGGCAACGTTTTTTATCAGCTTCTTTTTTAGAATGTTTGGCTGCTTGGTCTAGAAGAAGGTGTGCCCTTTTCCACAGTTCCTGAAGTTCCTGTCCCATCAGGTTAGCTGCTGGGTAATTGTCAAAGATGGAAGCAGGTCTTGATATGTGGGGATGGTGCCTGAAGACAATGTAGAAGGGCAATGACCCTGTGCAAATATTCAAATGATTATTATGGGAAAACTCAGCCCATGGAAGGAGGGAGGCCCAATTATCTTGTCTTTGGTTCATGTAGGCATGCAGAAAGGCCTTGAGATATGATTTACCTGCTCGGTTTGTCCATTGCTCTGGGGGTGATAAGCTGAGGTGAAGTCCAACATAATTCCAAACTTCCTGCACAAGCCTTTCCAGTAACGGGCTGTGAACTGGATCCCTTGGTCAGAGAGGATGTGAAGAAGGAGCCCATGCAGACGGAAAATATGTTGAACAAAGAGTTTGGCCAATTCAGGTGCAGATGGGAGCCCCGAAAGGGGGTATGAAATGCACCATCTTCGAAAATCTATCCACTACCACCCATATGGTGGTGTTGCCACCAGAGAGAGGAAGGCCAGTGATGAAGTCCGTGGCCACATAGGTCCAGGGTTCCTTGGGGGCTAGCAGTGGCTGTAACAACCCCCAAGGGCATGCTCGCACACTTTTATTCAAGGCACACATAGGGCAAGTCTCTACGTAATGCTTAATGTTGGTCTTCATCTGAGGCCACCAGTATTGTCGCATGATTAGTTCCAAGGTCCGAGTGATACAAAGATGACAAGACAGACGGGAGTCATGAGCCCATTGAAGAACTTTCTGTTCTAGTCACTGGGCACCAGAGACTTCTCTGGAGGAACTATGAATGTGGCCGCAACCACAATCTTAGCAGGGTCGATGATGTGTTGAGGAACTTCCAGAGCTCCCTCAGTATCAAAAAAGCATGAGAAGGCATCAGCTTAACAGTTCTTCTCAGCGGGATGGTACTGCAAATTGAAGTCAAATCGATTAAACAACAATGACCAGTGAGCTTGCCTGGGGTTTAATCTCTGAGTTTGTACTGTTCAAGGTTTTTGTGATCCGTACAGATAGTTACTGAGTCCTTGGCTCCTTCTAGCAGATGTCAGCATTCTTCCAAGGCTAGCTTGACTGCTAGTATCTCATGATCTCCGAGGGTGTAGTTTTTCTCTGTGGAGAGAATTTCCTTGAAAAGTAAGAGCAAGTCACGAGAGTACCATTCTGATTATGCTGTAGGAGGACTGCACCTTTCCTGAGGGTGGACGCATCTATCTCCAGAATGAATGGGTTTGGATGGGTCTGGATGCTGTAGACATAGATCAAGGGTGAACTACTTAAAATGCTCAAAGGCCTGGATAGCATCCACAGTCAAGTTCTTGCTGTTCGAGCCCCTTTTTGTTAGGGTTGTGAGCAGGGCTACCAGGGAGGAATAATCATTGATAAATTGTCAATAGTAATTTGTGAACCCCAGGAAGCTTTGGAGCACGTTATGGCCCTCGGGCTGGGGCTCTACCGTATGGATTTTAGTTTTATCGGGGTCCATGTGAGGCTGTGGCAAGATTTAATGTAACTCAAGAAGGGAAGTTCCCCCTACTCAAAAGTACACTTTTCTAACTTGGCACAGAGGTGGAGCTTCTGGAGAACTTGCTTCACATGACTTTGAGAAGACTAGGATATCATCCAGGTAAATTGCCACATGGTAAATTGCCACATGGGAGTAGAGAAGGTCCTGAAAGATCTTATTTACCATAAATTGGAAGAACATAGCAGCTTGGCACAATCCAAGGGGCATCACTAGATATTCATACTGTTCATCATGGGTGAAAAGTTGGTCTTTCATGCATTTCCCTCTCAGATTCTGATCAGTTTATATGCCCCTCAAAAGTCAGGCTTGGTGAATATTTGTGTGCCTCGAAAACTTTGGAGATAAAGGGAACAGGATAGTGATTCTTCTTCTTGGTGATTGAGTTAAGAAAATGATAATCAAGGTAGGGGTGCAACAATCTGTCCTTCTTTCCTATGAAAAAGAAATCGGCACCTGCAGGTGAGGAAGAGGGGCGAATGAATCCTCAGTCAAGATTTTCTCTAATCTTGGACATAGCTTCAATTTCTGGGGCAGAGGGGCTAGACTCTGCCTCTGAGCGGTACCTTACCTGATACCAAGTTAATAACACAGTCATAGGAGAAGTGTGGGGGCAAGACCACCGCCTGCTGTTAAGAACATAAGAACATAAGAAATTGCCATGCTGGGTCAGACCAAGGGTCCATCAAGCCCAGCATCCTGTTTCCAACGGAGGCCAAACCAGGCCACAAGAACCTGGCAATTACCCAAACACTCAGAAGATCCCATGCTACTGATGCAATTAATAGCAGTGGCTTTTCCCTAAGTAAAATTATTAATAGCCATTAATGGACTTCTCCTCCAAGAAATTATCCAAACTTTTTTTGAACCCAGCTACACTAACTGCACTAACCACATCCTCTGGCAACAAATTCCAGAGCTTTATAGTGCGTTGAGTGAAAAAGAATTTTCTCCGATTAGTCTTAAATGTGCTACTTGCTAACTTCATGGAATGCCCCCTAGTCCTTCTATTATTCGAAAGTGTAAATAACCGAGTCACATCTACTCGTTAAAGACCTTTCATGATCTTAAAGGCCTCTATCATATCCCCCCTCAGCCGTCTCTTCTCCAAGCTGAACAGCCCTAATCTCTTCAGCCTTTCCTCTTGGGGAGCTGTTCCATCCCTTTTATCATTTTGGTTGCCGTTCTCTGTACCTTCTCCATTGCAACTATATCTTTTTTGAGATGCGGCCACCAGAATTGTACACAGTATTCAAAGTGTGGTCTCACCATGGAGCGATATAGAGGCATTATGACATTTTCTGTTTTATTAACCATTCCCTTCCTAATAATTCCTAACATTCTGTTTGCTTTTTTGACTGCTGCAGCACACTGAGCTGACGATTTTAAAGTATTATCCACTATGATGCCTAGATCATTTTCCTGGTGGTAACTCCTAATATGGAACCTATCAACGTGTAACTACAGCAAGGGCTATTTTTCCCTGTATGCCACACTTTGCACTTGTTTCATCTGCCATTTGGATGCCCAATCTTCCAGTCTTGTAATGTCCTCCTGCAATGTATCACAGTCTGCTTGTGATTTAACTACTCTGAATAATTTTGTATCATCTGCAAATTTGATAACCTCACTCGTCGTATTCCTTTCCAGATCATTTATATATATATTGAAAAGCACCTGTCCAAGTGCATCAGTGTATTTTACGTACTGCGGTGGCAGACCAGGTGACTTTGGGGTGACTGTTTGAGTGAGGTACAAGACAGGTGAGACCCCCTTGGTGAGACATCAGTCATGGGAGCAAGGGCCCCATCTGTCGAGCCTTAGAGGGCCCCAGTAGATGAGGGGAATTATTAGGAAGGGAATGGTTAATAAAACGGAAAATGTCATAATGCCTCTGTATCGCTCCATGGTGAGACCGCACCTTGATTACTGTGTACAATGCTGGTTTCCACATCTCAAAAAAGATATAGTTGCGATGGAGAAGGTACAGAGAAGGGCAACCAAAATGATAAAGGGGATGGAACAGCTCCCCTATGAGGAAAGGCTGAAGAGATTAGGGCTGTTCAGCTTGGAGAAGAGACGGCTGAGAGGGGATATGATAGAGGTCTTTAAGATCATGAGAGGTCTTGAACGAGTAGATGTGAATCGGTTATTTATACTTTCGGATAATAGAAGGACCAGGAAGCATTCCTTGAAGTTAGCAAGTAGCACATTTAAGACTAATTGGAGAAAATTATTTTTCACTCGACGCCCAATTAAACTCTGGAATTTGTTGCCAGAGGATGTGGTTAGTGCAGTTAGTGTAGCTGGGTTCAAAAAAGGTTTGGATAAGTTCTTGGAGGAGAAGTCCATTAACGGCTATTAATCAAATTTACTTAGGGAATCGCCACTGCTATTAATTGCATCAGTAGCATGGGATCTTCTTAGTGTTTGGGTAATTGCCAGGATCTTGTGGCCTGGATTGGCCTCTGTTGGAAACAGGATGCTGGGCTTGATGGACCCTTGGTCTGACCCAGCATAGCAATGTCTTATGTTCTTATGTTCAGGGTTGATTTTGCGCCGGAGGTGGACCCTTGGGCCAAGGTGGGGTTGACACAACCCGTAGGTCTCTACCTACGGGTCCCCTCCGTCGGCAGGTGGAGTGGGCTGATGGACGGAGGTCAGCTGACGCTTCACCAATACCAGCCCTCGTTCCCTGTGGGTTGAGCTTTTGGGTGCCGGGGCTGGCTGGACTTAGGTGGGCCTCCATATGTCGTCGTTGATGGAGAGATCAAGGTCAGCCCAAAGACAGCAGGAGAGAGATGATACAGTCTAGTACTGGATGAGGTAGTGTCCCGGAGACCTAGGCATCAAAGGAACAAAGTCAGACAGGGGGTGTCCGAGTAAAAGCAGGCCGAAGCCTGAATAGGCCAAGTCCAGTACCTAGGATGAAGAGGCGTCGTAGAACAAGCTTGAGTCAGGGTTGGCGGCAATCTAGAAGCAGTGGCAAGCAAGGCTGAAGTCTGATCACGGAGATAGTCAAACGTAGTCAGGCAAAGCAGAGGTGTGGGCTGGAGAGAGGCAATGGAGTAGTCAGGCGATGCAGAGGTCTGGGTCTGAAGAGAGGCAACAGAGTAGTCAGGCGAAGCAGAGGTCTGGGTCTGGAGAGAGGCAACGGAGTAGTCAGGCGAAGCAGAGGTCTGGGTCTGGAGAGAGGCAATGGCGATGCAGAGGTCTGGGTCTGGAGAGAGGCAATGACATGGTCAGGCAAAGCCAAGGTCCGGGCTTGGAGAGAGTCAACGGCACGGTCAGGCAAAGCAGGGTCAAAGTCCGTGTTGGCAATCCAAGTAAGGGTGAAGAGCAGGGACGTAGGAGCGAAGGAATCAGGAACCAGGGTCAATGAGGAACAGGAACACATCAACACCGAATACACACAGATCCCTTGGTCCGATCATTTCTTCATTGAATCCTCCATCAAATACACTGAACAGCAAACGAAAATAATAAGAGAACCCACTGAATTTAACTACCACCCACCGTTTAACATAGACATCCTGAAAGACAATTTAGAAGAAAGATTAACAGAAATAGATTACACCAACTGCTGCTCTGCCACCTCAGCATGGCTACAAACCACCAGAACCTTAGCTAACAAAATAAACCCAATAAAATTGCTTAGTATCAAAAAACCCAAAGAAACCAACCCATGGTACAATGAAAAGATAAAGGAAGTAAAAAGAAATCTGAGAAAAAAAGAAAAAGACTGGAAGGCAAATAAAACAGCTGAAAACCTGACAAAATATAGGAAACTACTTGCCTACTATAAACAAGTAATTCTCAACGCAAAAAACCACTATTACAGTACTAAAATTGAAAAATTTGCAAACAACCCAAGAACCTTATTTACTGTAGTTAAAAATCTCACAAATGACAAAACAGAATCTTCCCTAAACCTACCAGTAAATAGATGTAATGAGTTAGCTAACTTCTTCAAGGACAAAATTACGAACCTAAAAACAAAGATTCCAAAAACATCAAAACAAACAATCAAAATGCAAAAAAGGGACATTACACAGTGGACAGTATTCAACAAAATATCAGAACTAGAAGTAGAAGCTATACTAAAAAAAAGCTAAATCCCGCATCACATGCACAGGACACAAAACCAACCATAGACTTAAAAAAATTAGCCACCACTGTCTCCCCGACTCTAACACACATCATTAATCAATCCTTAACTGAAGGAACCATGCCAGATACACTCAAAGGAGCAATGGTAAAACCAATTTTAAAGAAAATAAAAAGTGACCCACTCGTCCTAAGTAACTATAGACCAGTATCAAACCTACCTCTACTCACAAAATTAATAGAAAAAAATGTACAAAACCAATTAGCAGATCACTTAGAAACCAATAACATCCTGTACCCATCACATCACAGATTTCGCAAAAACTACAGCACCGAAACTCTCCTGCTTGCACTAACTGACAGCATCATGAGAGGCTTTGATAATGGTAAACATTACATACTAGTTATGCTAGACCTTTCAGCGGCATTCGATACAGTGAACCATGAAATACTTCTAGATAGATTAGAAGAAATAGGACCAAGCAATATAACAATTAAATGGTTCAGATCATACCTAAATAACAGGTATTTCCAAGTATTTATTTATTTTTATTTATTTAAGGATTTATATACCGGGGTTCCTGTATAATATACATATCACCCCGGTTTACAATGAACAGTAACTATCGCTTCAAGTACAGATAAAGGATGTAATATCAGATAAAATAGACCTTCAAACAGGAGTCCCACAAGGGTCGGCCCTGTCTGCCACACTGTTTAACATATACATGCTGCCACTTTGCCACCTACTTGCTGGACTGGGCATATCACATTATATATACGCTGATGACATTCAACTAATAATTCCCATTGAACACACAATTGAAAGGACACTGGATCTGGCGAATATGTACCTAGATATCATTAAACAGCTTCTCAACCAAATGGAGTTAATTATAAACATAGAGAAAACAGAATTCATACATCTAGAAAGAAAAAATTTAGAAGTCATTCAGAACCCAATCACAGTCAAAAACAACCAAAAGGTAGAACTAGTTGAGAGAGTACGAAACCTAGGAGTGATATTCGATACTGAACTAAATATGAAGCAACATATATCCTTTAAAATAAGGGAAGGTTACAACAAACTAATGACTCTTAGAAGACTAAAACCCTTGCTAACACCAAACAATTTCCGATCAGTGCTACAAGCATTAATTTTTGTGAGCACTGACTATTGTAAAGCCCTACTACTGGGCTTACCATACACAACAATCAGACCACTCCAGATACTGCAAAACACAGCAGCAAGAATTCTGACAGGAAAAAGTAAAAGACCATATCACTAACACCCTAACTGAACTACACTGGTTACCCATTGAGCAGAGAATACAATACAAGTCACTATGTACCATATATAAATTAATCCATGACGAAAAAACAGATTGGCTAAACACTGCACTTCGAGTACAGGTTCCCAATAGGAACCTGAGATCTGCAAACAAAGCACTACTAACTATTCCCTCAGTCAAAACAGCAAGTAAGAGAGAGAGCCCTTTCATTAGCAGGGCCTACATTATGGAACACCATGCCGCTAGAAATCAGATTGCAAAAAGACATCAAACTATTCAGAAAAAGCCTAAAAACATGGCTATTTAAACAAGCATACCACAAAGAGAATGGAGAATAGAATCCAGGGAATTGCAGAGAGCAATGAGTTTGTACACTAACGAAACACAACTAAGCAACACGACTTTGTTGTACTTTTAAGAAGTAACAGATTACATGTAGATTATATATATTGATAAAAACTGTTCTAATAAATCTAAGCATATCTATCGCACTTATCACCCTATAGTTATTATGAAACTCTACCGTAACTTACAGTCTAGTCTAGTTGGTATAATAAACGCATTTAGCAACATTAATTTATGTGCCTCATTGCTAACGACCAGCTTAACGACGGTATATAAAAGAATGTAAATAAATAAATAAACACAGGAACAGGCCGAATCTCTCAGGAGGCAACGTGTACTTGACCAGCGAGGAGACCCATTGCAAAGGCAAAGTTTGGGAGTGGAGCCTGGGCTTAAGTACCAGTGCCCCACTGATGTCATCATCCAGGGCTGTGGCTTGGTTCCCACCGCAGGCCCTACTTAAGGTTCAGTGATGCGCGCACGTGCCTAGGGAGGGTTGTGGCGCTGAGTAGTAGTGTCTCTCCACGGGCCACGCGGAGAGGCCCAGTGTGGAGCAGTAGCTGGACTGGAGACACCAGGGTTTATAGCTCAGCCAGAGGCACCAGGGTGGCCCAAGGATGGAGTCGGAGGCCCACCGCTGCCAGAGATGAGGGACCAGGCGCTGGAGTTACTGACGAGAGGTGAGGGGGCCAAACCGCAGGTCTGCCGCAGATGGCAGGCGTAACAGTTGACAGCCTTGGGAAACACATACAAGCTAATTGATTCTTGGTGCAGGAAGCCAGTCTGCATGATGAGTGTGATGGTAACCCTCATGATCCAATTTGGTAGGGGTGCCCATGAACAGCAAGATAGTGAAGGTGGTGTCCAGTGGAATGGAGGAATATGATACTGGTGTACAAATGACTCATGGATAAAACTGCCTCCAGCACTGGTATCCAGGAATGCTTGCATATCAACATGAGTGTCTTTGACTGAGAGACGTACTGATATGAGGATTTGTGGAGAGGTAAAGAGCTGACTTAGGGTGGCCTCTCCCATCAGACCTAGGTCCTGGAGTTTCCTAGCTTGGCCGGGCAACGATTTGCAAAGTGCCCCAATGCTGCATAATACAAACATAAATTGAGACGCCACCATTTCTGCTTCTCCTCAGAGGTCAACTTGAAATGATCCACTTGTATGGGTTCCTCAGGGAGTGTACTAGGTTCAGAAACCAGCATGGTGACCACAGGATGCTGGAAACTGGGAGCCAGATAAATTGGATGCCGAGTTGCACCTCTGAAATCAAAAGTCATGATGTATGGCCAAGCTGATCAGGCCTTCCAGGGTGTCCAATAGTTCACATCCAGCTAGTTCATCTTTAATTCTCACTGATAGCCCTTGAAAAATTATGGCGATCAGGCCATTGTTATCCAATTTAAGCTCGGCTGAGAGCATCCGAAAGTAAACTGCAAAATCAGCTACCATCCTGGAGCCTTGCTAGATCTGCAGTAGGTCTGTGGCCATAGAGAGTGCCCATCTGGGATCATCAAATATCAGCCAAAATTCCCTCAGGAAATTTCCCAAGTTCCCTAATAAAGGGTCATCATGCTCCCAGAGGGGGAAGGCCAGGCTAGGGCAGGCCCCTCCAATAGGGAGAGAATGAGGGTGATTTTCACCTGGTTGGAGGGGAAGAGAGACCCTTGCAATTCAAATTGCATCCTACATTGATTTAGGAAGCCTCATCACTTTCTTGGGATTCACATTTACCCCCCAAATACTAGGATGGAGAAGACAGATGGAGCATGGCAGAAATGGACCGAACAGAAAAAGCTGGATGGGTGCCAGGATCATGCCTTGGAGCGAGAAACTGTAACTGATCATGCTATTGCTTCAACTGGAGGGCCAGTCCAGTGATGGCGGAGGCTTGAGACCAGTTCATCGAGCTCATGGTCTCAGTAGTCTGTAAAGGATGGCGAGGGCAACTGGCGGTCACATCCCGTAGCAGGATAAATTGGAGCTTCACCTATACCAGCTGTCTTCCCGCAGGTTGAGCCCTTGGGTTCTGGTGGTCAGCAGGTCTTAGGCACGTCTCTAGGGCGGCAGCTAGAGAGAGAGTCAAAGACATGTCGGGGACACACAGGGATGTTGGCGGACAAGAATGATTAGGTCTGGGCAAGATACAGGTCCAGCCAGTGGGCAAAACATGGTCAGGTCCAGGCAAAAGGTCAGGTCTTTCCCCACTTGTGCACATTTCTCCATGTACATGTGTGTTTTACCGCCTTGTTGATTCGCATATCATTAGTTTACTGCATAGGGTACATAGGGGATACGGTTGCGTATGAGTTAGGGAAACAGATGTTCTTATTGAGTACCCATTTTTTGCATGCGTCTTTTTGCATCGGTTACTTAGCCGGCTATGTCTGGTCGGGTCAAAGAGCTGTCCTAAGGTTAGCTGGCTACATTAATAGTGCGACTGGGTACGTTTATCCAGCTAACTTTGCTGTCTGGGCAGTGACTGAATATGCCCTCCGAAGGGCAAGTGTAACTTTACGCAAGGTAACATGTTCATTTCAAAATGAACTTGGCACGTGAGTTTGTCTGGAAAATACTCGGTAAAATCTGCGCGTACCACTCTATGAGCAGCTCTAGTAAGAATTCACCTACCCGAGCAGTGGAAGATCCCTGGCATAAGGTCCGGTCGAAAGGAAAGCTACATTTACTAGCGATGTCCTCAGAAGCTCTGGTGGAAAATCAGCTAATCTAGTATTGGAGGGCAATTATTGTTAATGGAGAAAGTGGTATAGAAGAATTTTAATAAAATAAGTTTAAAAAACTAAAAAAAATAAAGGATAACAGAGAGAGAGAGGAAAGCTGAGAGCCGTCTGAGGCAAAAACCATTAAAAATGGTCAAGATGATGCAACGTGGGTGAAAGAAGGAGGAAAGGGGCGCGCAGAGAGATGGTGCCAATCTTTGTTGTGAAGATGGCACTTGCCGATAATTCATTACAAGAGAACGTCATTATATTTACTTGTACTCTCTTTCATTCCTGTACAAGCAGCACTAAATGCTTGCCTGACAGAGGCAGGGTGGTGTTACAATACAATTTTACCGCACAGGGGTAGAAAAGGGAGGTTAATGTACAAAACTTAGCAGCAGGACACTGAAGGGTTGCGCAAGGAAGAAAGAGGAAGGCTGGGTGAGCCTCCTCACAAAACATTAAAATAAAATATTGGTTCTCCGGACATTTAAAGCAAGTATGCGTCATTACCTAGCACCCAAGGTTTCCAATAAATAGCTTTTGAAAAGTCATTTAACCATCGATCATTCATACAGAGTCCGGGAGGGCATTCCACAAAGTGGGGCCTAGCACTGATAAAACCCGGACAAACGAGCTAATTGTACAGGAGGTATAGACAGCAATTGGTGGTTCCCAGAACACAGATTCCTAGCTGGCCTATAAAATTGAAACAGATGGTTTAAATAAGAAAGCCCAGCCATTTTCACAGATTTAGAAACTAATACTAACATTTTAAGTTGTAAAGACTTTGCTGCAATGAGCAGCCAATGCAAGCTTTCTAAGACAGGAATAACAGATTCCCAGGGAAGGCCTCGGAGAACTAAGCGAGCAGCAGAATTCTGAAACACTTGGCGCACCTTTAAACAAAACGAAGACAAAGAGGGGTTTGCACGAAAGTCAACATGATCAAAGATGCATTTTAAAGGGCATAACAGCCTCAGTTTGTAATAGCCAGCTTTAATGACTGCCAAAAGTTGGGGCTTAAACGAAAGCCTGGGATCAAATTGAAAACCCAAATTTCTAACACATTCTTTAAGAGGTATAGTGGTCCCTATAACAGAAAGTGAAATGTTTCTGACACTTTTGGCTATTTTCAGTGGACAAGTGGGACAACAGTCACAATAATGGGTTACGTTATCTGACAGCATCGAGTCGGGTCTGATCTGTAGCTGAATCTTCCAGAATTTTCTTGCACATGTGCACCAAGATGGCGTGAAGAGCCGGGGCACAGTCCTCCCTCTTCCCCTCTCAGTCTTTCTGTCCGCCTCAGCGAATAGTTGGGTCTGATCTTTCTTCAACATCCCTAGATGCTCCCGCAAGTGTGTTTGCCCTTTTTGTCTCCACCCAAGATGTGACAAGAAAATGTTTTCTAGAGACAAACATGGCATTTATCTGCTCTGTTTGGGTCCCCACCATGATTCAACAAATTGCAAAGCTCATGGCAGCATGTCATAGGTGTTATAGGGACCTCAAAGTGAAGTATTAATTTCTTCAGGCACAGTCTGCTCGTCACAAGAGATGACATCTATTTATTTATTTATTTTATTTTATTTATTCGTTTTTATACACCGATATTCTTGTTCAGGGAGTGGACCCTTGAGCCGGAGCGAGAGATGACGACAGCCAAGGGGCCCTCTCAGTGGGACTCATCTCCGGGAGGTGACGTAGGCGAAGAGGAGGACTCACGAGGAGTGGTTCCGAAGAGTCTGGCCGGACGGCCCTCCGAGGAGCGGATGGCCTATGAACGCAGAGGAGCCCCCGAGGAGCGGTTACTCGGAGCGTTCACCCAGCGAGATAGGAACCGAGCTTCACAAGTGACGGCATGGAGTCCAGGCAGAAGGTCCGAGGCAGGCAGCGAAGACACGTAGAGAAGATGCAGGCCACAGGTCAGGGTGGGCAGCAGACAAGCGAAGACAAAGAGACGAGCCAAGGTCAAGACAGGAGATCAAACTAGTGCTTAAATCCGTGCCGTAAGATGATGTCAGCAGGGGAGGGGCAAGCCCTTTAGTGCGCCCCTGTGGAGCAAGCCGCCAGCACGCGGTGCCTATAGCGACATGCTAGTGCTTAAATCCGTGCCGTAAGATGATGTCAGCAGGGGAGGGGCTGGCCCTTGCTGGCAGCATGGCAGCGATTCCGGATGATTTGCCTCCTCATCATCAAAGAAAGTCTCACCGTTCCAGGAGCTGTGATTCTCACCATCTGCCAAAATTGTCTCTGATCATTTACTTCATGAAGAGTCCCAATTTGGAGCGTCGTTTCACCTCCACCCGTCCATGTAGGGCAGAGAGTGACCCTGGATCTCTACCACTTTCTTCTTCTCTGGTGCCTCCCTGTTCAGGGAAGACCCACAGATCGAGCACTGAACACTTTGTTTCTGGGATCCTGGCATTGCCTAAGTTTGATAAAATGTGAAAAACAGAAAAAGAACTGAAAGGTGCAACTACAAAGATTAAGAGTGTACAGCAGGCATGGACATTGTTAAAAACTACCATCTTAGAAGCGCAGTCCAGATGTACTCCATGCATTAAGAAAGTGGAAGGAAGGTCAAATGATTGCTCTTGGTTATAAGGTGAGGTGAAAGAGGCTATTTTAGCTAAAAGATCTTCCTTCAAAAATTGGAAGAAGGATCCATCAAAAGAAAATAGGAAAACACATAAGCATTAGCAAGTTAAATGTAAGACATTGATAAGACAGGCTAAAGAGCATTTGAAAAGAAGTTGGCTGTAGAGGCAAAACCTCATAATAAAAACTTTTAAAATATATCCGAAGCAGGAAGCCTGCAATGGAGTCAGTTGGACCGTTAGATGATCAAGTGGTTAAAGGGGGATGGACTTCGCAGCTAGGAGCAAGACATCAGACAGGTCCAGCAGATGGAGATGAGAGGGGCTCCCTGGCATGCAAAGGGAGCACAGCAGAGCAGCAGGTGATGCTTCTACGGCATCATGCATGGTCCCTTATGCCGGTGCCCAGCTAATAGTAATGATGACACTGAGGGGGCAGGGCGGGACTTGGGGCGATCTGGGAAACTTCAGACCGTTTAGCTTGACTTGAGTGCCAGGAAAAATCGTGGAAAGTGTTCTAAACATCAAAATCACAGAACATATAGAAAGACATGGTTTAATGGAACAAAGTCAGCATGGCTTTACCCAGGGCAAGTCTTGCCTCACAAATCTGCTTCACTTTTTTGAAGGAGTTAATAAACATGTGGATAAAGGTGAACCGGTAGATGTAGTATACTTGGATTTTCAGAAGGCGTTTGACAAAGTTCCTCATGAGAGGCTTCTAGGAAAAGTAAAAAGTCATGGGATAGGTGGCGATGTCCTTTCGTGGATTGCAAACTGGCTAAAAGACAGGAAACAGAGAGTAGGATTAAATGGTCAATTTTCTCAGTGGAAGGGAGTGGACAGTGGAGTGCCTCAGGGATCTGTATTGGGACCCTTACTTTTCAATATATTTATAAATGATCTGGCAAGAAATACGACGAGTGAGATAATCAAATTTGCAGATGACACAAAATTGTTCAGAGTAGTTAAATCACAAGCAGATTGTGATAAATTGCAGGAAGACCTTGTGAGACTGGAAAATTGGGCATCAAAATGGCAGATGAAATTTAATGTCAATAAGTGCAAAGTGATGCATATAGGGAAAAATAACCCATGCTATAATTACACAATGTTAGGTTCCATATTAGGTGCTACCACCCAAGAAAGAGATCTAGGCATCATAGTGGATAACACATTGAAATCGTCGGTTCAGTGTGCTGCGGCAGTCAAAAAAGCAAACAGAATGTTGGGAATTATTAGAAAGGGAATGGTGAATAAAACGGAAAATGTCATAATGCCTCTGTATCGCTCCATGGTGAGACCGCACCTTGAATACGGTGTACAATTCTGGTCGCTGCATCTCAAAAAAGATATAATTGCGATGGAGAAAGTACAGAGAAGGGCAACCAAAATGATAAAGGGGATGGAACAGCTCCCCTATGAGGAAAGGCTGAAGAGGTTAGGACTTTTCAGCTTGGAGAAGAGACGGCTGAGGGGGGATATGATAGAGATGTTTAAAATCATGAGAGGTCTAGAACGGGTAGATGTGAATTGGTTATTTAATCTTTCAGATAATAGAAGGACTAGGGGGCACTCCATGAAGTTAGCATGTGGCACATTTAAAACTAATCGGAGAAAGTTCTTTTTCACTCAATGCACAATAAAGCTCTGGAATTTGTTGCCAGAGGACGTGGTTAGTGCAGTTAGTATCGCTGTGTTTAAACAAGGATTGGATAAGTTCTTGGAGGAGAAGTCCTTTACCTGTTATTAATTAAGTTGACTTAGAAAACAGCCACTGCCATTACTAGCAACAGTAACATGGAATAGACTTAGTGTTTGGGTAATTGCCAGGTTCTTGTTTTGCTTGGCCTCTGTTGGAAACAGGATGCTGGGCTTGATGGACCCTTGGTCTGACCTAATATGGCATGTTCTTATGTTCTTATGACTTCTCTTTCAGTTTAGCTGCCTTCTCTTGCTTTCTCCCTGGGTACAACAGGGAGGAAAAGCGCCACAGTCGGCTTCTGTCGTGAGGCCTTCCCAGCACGCTAGACTGACTTCCTGAATAGATAACTTCCAATGGATAATAGCTTCATCAGCAAGAGCTAGTGTAGCTTCCTTGATTTTAGAAATTAATCTTGATCTAAAGGGCTCTAAATCAAATTGATTACATTTACTAATACTTAGTTTGGAATTAGTGTGCTTAATAGTAATTTTTGTCATTTTTATTTGCATATTCATAAGGATGTGATCGGACCAGGGTACCCTATTACAGTCAATCTTAAAATAGTGAAACACGATCTTCTGCTCCTGTGCTCCGGATCTAGGGCATATCCCTCACCAGGGCCGTACCAGGGGCTCATCACCAGTCAAAAGCCAAAAATTAGCCAAATTCTAACGAGAAGCAGACCCTCACAGGCAGCCTTTTACAAAAATGCCCTAACTCAGACTGGGAAAAAAAAAGACATCCTCACGTCTCAAAAGCAAAAGGACCACACTCTCTAAGGGCTTGACCCCATCTTCCGGACAGAGATCAAACCATCACAGACAAATTCAAGGAGAGGTTCTGAAAGGAATGGACTGTCCATCTAGCTGTACTCTCAGGGCAGGGAACTAAGGCCATCTAGTGGAGACCACAGGTGGTCTCTACACTTAAATGGAACCCCCCCCTCCCCCCCACATGTCATAAGTGTAGATCTTAAACTTCACAGCCAAGAAGTGAACGTAAAGGCTGCAAATAGATGCTAAATAATGTGTCAGCCAATATAGGTCCTTCTGGAATTCCAGACTGAATAGATGACCAACTATGACTGCTGACCCAGAAATCTAACCTGGTGCTCTCTCATAGTCAGATAAGACTCAAACCATCAATGTATAACGAACCATAGGATTCCTTACCAAAAGGAGTGAAGCAAATTCCTGGGGAGATACAGAAAGATTAGTTAAGTAAAGGACTGGGTTCAGCTCCCTCATTTGGGAGGAGGAGATGGTGTGTTGGAAACCATTATAAATCCCTACCACCATCTCAGGGCATGGATGTTTGAGTTGGATTTCCTTTTGGGGGAATTAGCTGAAGGTTCTTTGGATATCTCCAGTTCCCTCTAATGCATATTCACATGCAAAGCTTAAACAGTGAGGTCGCTGGCAGTCTTTAGACACTGAGATCTCTCAGATTTTCGTCTTGGGAGTTGCCTCCATGGTCTGGATGTCTTTGAGTCCGTGTGGTATACTTTTGCAACATCCCATGGAGAGGCTTCCAGAGGAAATGTTTCTATGCCCCATTAAGTCTCAATAATCGGGTGCTATTGCTGGTCACCGTGCATGTTGACTTCTTCCTGTAATCAATATACCCACTCTGGACTAGCTCCTTCTTGATAAGAGTCTTTCCGCACCCTGAATCTACCAGAGCTCGAGGAGGGACCTTGTCCAGCGCATCTTGGATCACAAAGTCCTTAAGTCCCAAACACAGAATATCCACAAAGTTACAGCTATGAAGCATCCATTCTTCCTCAAAAATGCTCCCCCAGTCTTTATCCTCAAGCCAGGGACAGTCCTTGACAGCGTGCTCGTTCACTCCAAAATAGGAGCTTCCCTGCGGGGCCCCTTAACCTTCCATGCTTTCTGCATAGGGTTCTTTGCTCTCTTCTTTACCATATGGGCAATGCTCCTCCTTTATGCCCTGCCCAGCACAAAATAAGCAAAAGAGAAAAACATCGGCAATCTCATTACTTGTTTGTTCAAGTCCTTTTCCTCCCCAGTGGTCCTGCTGTCGTCCCCCTTTTGGGAGTTTCCTTTCCCAGTCCTGGCTGTGTCACCAGACTGACCTCCATAGCTTTGCTCCTTTCATGGCTACAGTTTTTGGCCAAATGGGCACTCTTCGCACAGTTAAAGCTAGCTAGTGGGCTTGGGGTCTGTGATCTGAGAACCATTGCTGAGGTACTATATACTCTTCCTGCCATGACAGGAGGTCTGTATGAGTTGTCTTTCCAGCTTCCACACCAATTCTGGCATCAACTGGGCCAACACACCCAATTCCACATGGGCCTGTTCAGCCCTTCCAGAATCTGGTCCAGGAGAACCTGCTTGGCTACTTCAAGGCTTGTTTTCACCTGGCATCTTTTAGCTGTGGTAAAAGGCTTTGTGGATTTCCCCTGGGCTGTAGGGTGCCATGCTGGACATCAATTTCTGCTTGTATCCCTTGACATTTCTTCCCCGTTCGATACCGTAGATCATGTTATTTTGTGTTATCAATTGAAAGAATGTGGTATAGCAGGTGACCTCTTATTTAGACAATCATTCTCAACAAGTCAAGATGAATAATGATCATTTGCCAAGGTCTGCTGTGATAACAGGAGTACCTCAGGGCTCTGCCTTATCAGCAGTTTTATTTAACATTTATTTGGCACCAATCAATAAACTATTGTCTAGCATTTGAGATCTATGCTGATGATTTTCAGTTCTTTATCAGTCTCCATTCATCTTGGGATGATACTTTGGAACATTTACAAATTTGTATGTCTTCAATCAGACAATGGTTGTGTTATAATAAACTTTCACTTAACGTGTCAAAAACTGAATTCCTGTTGATTCAGGGGTCCCACTCTGGGATTCAACAGTCCTCTATCTCTTTTGAGAAAATGACTTTTTCCATTAATGATCAGATTAAAAGTGGATTGATCCTCATCTTTCATTCCATACCCAGATGAAATCAATTGTTAAATCAGGTTTCTATAAGTTACAGGTGCTTAGAAGTGATTTCCATATAGTGGTTCAAGCTTCTATTTTTCCCACTTGTAGATCAATCAGGGGCGGTTCTACAATGAGGCAGGGTGAGGCGGCCGCTTCAGGTGGCAGAATTTTGAGGCAGCAAAAAATGCCCCTCTCAGAACACTGCTGTGACGGCCGCCTCACCGTACCTGCCCCTGCCACGGATGCCGAACTAGGCGAGGTGGCAGAAAAGAGAAGGGTCGCTACCATGGGCCACTGCCACCAGAGGCCAGGCTGGCGGTGTGGATGAGGGACACCGATGCCACCGGGGACCAGGCTGGTGGTGTGGATGAGGGACACCGATGCCACCGGAGGCCAGGTTGGCGGTGTGGATGAGGGACACCGATGCCACCGGGGGCCAGGCTGGTGGTGTGGATGAGGGACACCGATGCCACCGGAGGCCAGGCTGGTGGCGTGGTGCAGGGACGCCGATGCCAATGGAGACCAGGCCAGCGGCAGCTGAAGGGAGGAGGGGTGGGGGACGGAGTGAGAGGGGGCAGGGTGAGGGGTGCCATCTCATCCCTCGCCTCAGGCAGAAGATTACCTTGAGCCGCCCCTGACTGTATTTGGGTCTCCCTCAGACATTTCTGCAGCCATTGCAACTTTTGCTAAATGCCACAGCACGTTTGATCTCAGGCATCAAGCGTCATCAACATCTTACTCCCATTTTTATAGGTTTACGTTGACTTCCAATGCATCAGCAGATTGCATATAAAATTGGAATGACTGGTTTCAAATTAATAAAGTCACATTCTTGCCCATGGTCTAATGCTGTTTTGAAACTTTATCAACCAACCCGTCAGTTAAGGTCCTCACAGCAGCGTTTTCTTGATAAAGCTGCTCGTCTTTTACCATATATCAACTAACCTCATTGCCTTGTGCTATACCTCTGCAACCAACTACATAACAAGGTAACTGCTCGTTATGAGGATATTTGTGCGGATGCCGACCCTGAAGCAGTCTTGTATTCTGACTGCTCCCCTTAGGTCGGCTCCCGTGTTTTATTCTTTATTTGTTTATTCAAACCAATTTTTCAATTTTTCTTTTTACTTTTTACTATAATGTCCATTGCTCAATTCTCTCATCAGTTTCCCCGTCTAGCGGACCGACCCTTTACCTTCTATTTCTTAAAAGCTTATGTTCAATTCCGGGCCGGCGGAACAGACCTGAACCTAGCCGTATCCAGCTGTAAAAAAACTTATGTAGCAATTGAACATAAGCTTTTAAGAAATAGAAGGTAAAGGGTCGGTCCGCTAGACGGGTAAACTGATGAGAGAATTGAGCAATGGACATTATAGTAAAAAGTAAAAAGAAAAATTGAAAAATTGGTTTGAATAAACAAATAAAGAATAAAACACGGGAGCCGACCTAAGGGGAGCAGTCAGAATACAAGACTGCTTCAGGGTCGGCACCCGCACAAATATCCTCATAACGAGCAGTTACCTTGTTATGTAGTTGGTTGCAGAAGCTCGTCTTTTACCAGCAAGAGAATCTGCGTTTTGTGTGGCAGTGCCTGTGTTTTGGGATTTTCCACCAGCCAAACTGAGACTAAGTGATTGTATTAAGAAGTTTTCTCTATAAGCAGACGTATTGAAACATCTAGCCAGGGTTAGTTGGGTTTTTGGTTATATGAGTCCTTTACCTTCTGAGATCAAAGAAGATTTATAGAAGTCTGCAATGATTGCCAAAGTTGATATTTTTAAGGCAACTTGTTTGTATTTTGAGTGCATATTTTTTATGTTTTTGTGCAGAAATTATATGTTGTTTTATTTTATACTTTGCCTAGGCTGCTAGTGTTAGGCGATAAATACATTTTAATAAATGAGATGAAAGTGTAACATTCCCTTTCCTGGATGGCGGCTTTGACTTCTTAATAACTGGCTCTCCCATCTGGATTGCTGCTTGAAAGGCCACTTGGCTTCCATAGTGCATGCATAATTAGAACACACAGACTTCTATAGTGCAAGCATATTAGTACACACGGACTTCCATAGTGTATGCATATTAGTACACACGGACTTCCATAGTGTATGCATATTAGTACGCATGGGCTTCCTTAGTGCATGCATTATTAGTGTATGCAGGATTCCTCAATAGGTGCATTTTGAAAGAGTTACATGTGTAAAAATCAGCACATAGGTGTATAATTAGCATATAATCTTATTTTATAAACTTCAAAAACAAGTGTAAGTGTGGGTGCATGAGTAAATCTGTGGATATGAAAAAGGGTGGCCAAGGCATTCCCAGGCAGGGTCTACATTTACATGAGTAAGAGTAAATTGCTATTATAGAAGCAATTTACGTATGTAAATTTGGCAGCTTTCTCGCATATATTTACAACTGCTCTATATCCGGAGTAAATGATCGCAAGCATTCTTAAAAGTGAAATACTGACTGGGTGGAGCATCTGAGTGAAATGGAGGGACTTCAGGCCTGTGGATGGATTGAGAGAACGGGTACACTCATTGGTAAAACTGGTAATTTCATTGCTGCGTGCTTGTTAGAAAATTTCCCAATTTATATGCGTAAAAGCCAACTTACCAGGCGGGAAATGTGTATAAATTATGCAGATAAAATGCCTATGCAAATATTTTTAATGATAGATACAAAAATACATGAAAATAGCAGTTGTGTTCTATTGATTTGGATAAATTCTGATTTATTCGGCTAAGTCTTCTCTCTCTCTCCCCCCAACTACAGGTTCTCTGTTGGGGGAAGGAAAAACCTCCAGTATCCTGGTCACCTCTTCTAAATCCCAGTAAAGAAGTTGGACACTGTTCCAACAGAGAATACCATGGTACCTGGTCGAAGTCTCAGATTATATCCATACTGCAAATGAAAGCAGTCAATCTGTGAATCTGCAATCCCTGAATCTCTCTGGTAGGGTCCCTTCTTTCTCTTTGGATGGAATGTGAAGCTGAACTGGGCAAGGATCTTCCTATCCCCTTTGGAATTTCCCTTGTGTAATGCCCCCTTGATCGCTTACCTTGCAGGGCGTTCCTGGGACCGGAACCGACCTGGCAGGAGCCCCCTAGGGCAGGCTCCGTCAGTCCTCACGTTCTTGGCGCCTGGGGCCTCCACCTGGGAAAGGAGGTGTTAGGGGGTGAGATTTCCCTCCCTTCAACCCAGGAAAACAAATAGGGCTGTGAGTAGGGATGTGAATCGTTTTTGAACGATTAAAATTATTGTCAGATAATTTTAAAATCGTCCAAAATCGTTAGAGTGCACGATACAATACAAATGCCCCCGATTTATCGTCAGGGGCATTTGTATTGTATCGTTAAATAGGGCGCGGGAAAACCGGGACACCAAAAAAACCCTAAAACCCACCCCAAACCTTTAAAACAAATCCCCCACCCTCCCGAACCCCCCCCCCCCAAAATGTTTAAAATTACCTGGGGTCCAGTGGGGGGGTCCCGACGCGATCTCCTTCTCTCTCTGGCCACGGCTGCGTTAATAGAAATGGCGCCGGTGGCCCTTTGCCCTTATCATGTGACAGGGCAAAGGTAGCGCCGGCGCCATTTTGGTTCCTGGCTCCCGACGTCACGCATGCAGGAGATTGCCCCCGGACCCCCGCTGGACCCCCAGGGACTTTTGGCCAGCTTGAGGGGGGGCCTCCTGACCCCCACAAGACTTGCCAAAAGTCCAGCGGGGGTCCGGGAGTGACCTCCTGCACGCGGGCCGTATTGCCAATCTTCAAAATGGCGCCGGCGCTACCTTTGCCCTCACTATGTCATACGGGCGACGGTCGCCCATATGACATTGTGAGGGCAAAGGTA
Organism: Rhinatrema bivittatum; assembly: GCF_901001135.1. Taxonomy (NCBI): domain Eukaryota; kingdom Metazoa; phylum Chordata; class Amphibia; order Gymnophiona; family Rhinatrematidae; genus Rhinatrema; species Rhinatrema bivittatum. Next base: position 8,555,133 of record NC_042617.1, on the reverse strand, counting down.
GCAAAATGGTGCTGGCGCCGGCGCTACCACCGGCGCCACCACCAGCGCCATTTCTCAACGCAGCCGTGGCCAGCGAGAGAGGGAGATCGCGTCGGGACCCCCCCACTGGACCCCAGGTAATTTAAAACATTTTGGGGGGTTCGGGAGGGTGGGGGATTTGTTTTAAAGGTTCGGGGTGGGTTTTAGGGTTTTTTCGGTGTGCGGGTTTTCCCGCCCTCCCCCGATTTACGATTTTTAACGATTTAAAAAAAAAACAAAAAACATGACGATAAGATTTCCCTCCCCTCCCATCCAAAATCGATCGTTAAGACGATCGATCACACGATTCACACCTCTAGCTGTGAGCAAGGCTGGCAGTAAGTACAAATATATACAGGTTTATTAGACTATACAAGTACATACATTTCTACATGACTATGTACATGGCTCATAGGATGTCAAACAGTGCACTAATCTATTCATTCACATGTAGTCTCAGTCTACACAACTATATACATTCCTACAAAATGCAAGAGCATTTAATGTTTGTCAATTTGGGGTTGTTGGCCCCCACAGTATACCATCATATAGAATAGAAAGTGACCTCTTGTGTTCCCGCTTACTCAAGTATTATTATTACCCTCCCCCTTTTTCCCAAGTCTCACCCATGTGAAAAGATGCAACTGGGCTGGTGGGCAGTGTTGGCCTGGGAGGGGGGGGGGGGGGGGGTCCATTGTATCTAAACCATCTCTTTCTGCTCCATTGAGAGGTCTGCAATGCTGGAGTCCCCGCCCTCCTGGGAGATCTGACTCTGCCTCTAGCTCCTGGTCTGCCACTGGGGTCCTCGCCCTCCTGGGGGACCCAACTCTGCCTCCTGGACTGCTGCTGGGGTCCACGCTCTCCTGGGGGACCTAACTCTACCTCCTGAACTGCTGCTAGGGTCCACGCTCTCCTGGGAGACCCAACTCTGCTTCTGGATCTGCCGATGGGGTCCCCTTGCTCAAAGAGGGCCGTGTCACCTTCAGATCTGCCACTGGGTTACCCTTGCTCCCTGGAGACTGCTCGATTTCTGGATCTGCTGCTGTCCTTCAGTTCTCTTCCCTTGGTAGGAGGGTTTTCCCTGGGTGGGTTTTACAACTCTACTAGGCTCATGGCTGTTTAGTGTTTAGTGATTCAGGCTCTCCGCAGTCTTAGCTTTCAGTGATTTTAGTTCTGATAAACTCATGGCTAGTCAGTTGCTGTTACCCAGCCTGAATAAATCACCTTCTGTCAGCCAAAAGGCAAAGACCCAGGCAGGACCATGGAAAGAGACCATGTCCACACTCCTCCATCCTGCCTGACTATCCTATGTTGTCTGGGCACCCAAGTGTCTGAATACCCTTGTTAGTCAGGGTAAGAATCTGTTTGCTTCCTAGAACTGTTTTTCAGTACATTTCTCTCATAAATCCCTTTCCCAGTCATAGTTCTGTAACTTATGAGTTTGAATTCTTTGCTTTTTTTTTAGTGATATTTCACTGTAACATTACTAGCTGTAGTCCAGGGGGCTAAGACATGAAAATCCCCTACCTGAATTTCTGATTAATCTATTCAATGGTCATTTAAGTACCTTCATTGCAAGGGGTCTGGCAATCTTTTCAATTTCCTGGGCTGGTGGCTCAAGTTATATAGCTGCATTGTCTTCTCTTTTTTTTCTGCTACAGTTCACTTAAATGGTAGCATGCTCAATCCTCCATCTCTTGTGAGGGGGGAGGGTTCACTCGAAATACCAGGAATCCACAGTGGAGCCTGAAGCCTGTTCTTTCTGCTCTTTTGTGCCTCGTGGTCATCTCCATAGCTGTTTGCTTTAGGGGTATTCATTCCTTCTTCACCAATTGCCAGATTCCTTCTTCATTCCTTCTTTATTCCTTCTTCATTCCTTCTTCACCAATTGCCAGATGGGTGAAACTTCCTCTCGACAAAAATCACACCACGAGTAAACAACTCAAGACTCAAAAGAGATATAAGCTAGCAATCACTGGATTTAAGTTGGAAAGAAATCTCAGTGAAGGCGTTGGGTCTGTACCCTGCAAACATAGAGGAATAGAAGGGAAAAGATCCTCCCCTTTCAACTGCAAACTAATAATTCCCACAGACACTCAGGGTCACTTGTTAAATCGAAAGCAGGAGCAGACCACTGCAGCAGTGTCTAGTGGTATATTACTCTTCTCGATGCCGCATAACCTGGGTACTAAGTTACAATCCTTAGTAGGAATCCCAGTGGGCCCCTGCCCTGAAAAATGCGCTTTCAGTCCAGAGCTCATATTGAGAAATCTGTTGCATCAGCATGAAGAATTAAGGTTCAAGTGTTCATGAAGGCTATTCCTGGCATTCAGTAATGCAAGGTGGAAAGCGCAGAGCCGAGGTTTAGCAATAGGTGAGATGGGCACAGATAAGTATAGCTTATCTGTGCCCTTTGTGAAGAGGCGTTCTTATAACTGGGCCTCTCCTTCCTGGGGATAATGAGCTTGCAGTCCTGCAGGCACCTACCAGTGTCCAGAAGGATGGAGAGAAGAGAGAGATGGAGGCTGGCGGGCTCACCCCTGACATTCCATGGGAAATGTGTATCACTGAAGCATTCAAACCAATGGGGGCTCCTGGATTTCCCTGCCTGGGACAGAAGATAGCAGCTGCTATCAGAAAGCTGCTTCACTGCTCTATCCCACGTGTGCGGCCTGTGCAATGCAAAAATGTTCTTCATCACTGACCATTCAGCACTGGAGAAAACATGGCCTCTTACAACTGAGGAGCAGAGATGATCAGGGATGTGGAAAACGGAAAGAACCAAGGGAAGCGAGAAGATAAACTACCGGTACCACATGGTCACATACGGCACAGGCCCGTGGTGTCATAGTGATATGGACTGAGCTCACCCATCCAAGTCCCGTAGGCCACTGAATGAGTTTCATATGGTCAGGATGCTTAATCAATTTTGTTTTTTACTCTGCTTAATGTCAGGATCACGTCCCACTGCAGTGGCCTCTGGCACTGGAAAGACAATCAATCTTTGCTCAAAATGTTGACAGTGCAATCTACAATAAATCCATCAGGGGGCATCAAAGAGCAAGGAATGGGGAGGCAATGATTAGGAAGACGTGTGCATGTCTTTGTATATAAAGCAAATCTGTACCCAGCTTTGTATGAATAGGCCAGGCTGGGATTAAAATCCAGGGACTGGGCACAATTCATGGGGACAGCTTCAGATGCCTCCTCAATTGTGGGCAAGCGCCCGCTTGGCTCTGTGCTCTTCAGTGGGATCTTGTCCAAGCAATGAAGGTACGCAATGATATTTGTTCTGTTTGAAACAATAGAAAGCAGCAGATTGGAGAATCTGAGCACATCATCACCCCTAGGGGCGTGATCTCTCAGATTTCTTTCTACTTTGTGAATATGGAAGTTACTGCTGAGAAATAATTCACTTTACAGAGATTAACCTGCAAGCAGTCATGGATGTATCTTTCTTATGGCTGGTATTGGCCAACAGGACAGTTATGACATTATGGCCTCCCTCTCTAATTGGTGACATTCTACTTAGATGGGACATGTTAAGCCTGAATGTGGTCTTTTTGAGAATTGATGACATCAGATAATTAGCTGACATCATTATTCAATGACAGTCATGCTTCTTGTTGACGATAGTGATGGTAAGGATGAGGATAGTGGATAGTGAGGGTGCTGGTAAAGATGATGGAGACAGTAATAGTGAAGGTGCTGATTTCAATGAGGATGATGATGGCGATCAAACTTCAGATTGTTGAACATGGTGCAGCCAGGGTAGTATTGAGATCACCTGTCCAGTGCCACATTACTCTACATCTTGCATAGATTTCAAGTGAAGCAAAGAGTTGTTTAAAAAGCTCAGCAATCATTTTTAAATGGATTATTTGACCTTTTGTAAAAAGGTGACATCCTGGCTCTCTGGTAAAGTTGCTATGAGAGGCAGGAGGCACAGCTGTTGTTGGTGTTTATTTTATGTTGTAAGATATTGATGTTATGTGTTTTAAGTTATTATTTTTATGATATTTTTCATTTGTGTTCATGAAAGGAAACCGTGATTCACTGTAAACATTAAGATGGGAGGTCTTGATGTCTTCTCCAGCAATATTGGTAGCTTTGCAAATATACCGATCTGTGTCAGAAACCTGAAACATAAAACAAAACCAGACAGAAAAGGTTTATTCCTGAGGCCTACTTGACATTTAATTAATTGAAGTAACGAATCACTTAAATGAAATCTTAGGTATCCTTGTATAAAATCTAGCAGAGAGACAATGTTACATAAAACAACAGATCAAAGTACAACGTAAACAAATTATAATATGAGGAAATTGTGAAGTCTGACCTTTTACAAGAGAGATTTAGTCAAAGTAGATCCTATATTTTATTTGGTGAAGTTTTAGTGTTTTTGTCTAATAAATAGTGCAGGTATGATTATGCGACCTCTTGTCAAAGCTCTGCTACCACTCCAGTGGTCCCTGAAACTGACAACAATATCCTTTGCATGGAGGAAAAATAGGCAGGGGATGGTCAGCAGAGAAAGGGAGGTGATATTGCCCCTGTATAGGTCCCTGGTGAGACCTCACTTGCAATACTGAGTACAATTCTGGAGACCCCACCTTCAGAAGGATAGAAACAGGATGGAGTCAGGCCAGAGGGAGGCTACTAACATGGTCAGTGGTCTTCATCCTAAATCACATGGGGATAGATTTAAAGATCTAAACATGTACACCCTAGAGGAAAGGGGAGACAGGGGGGATAGGATAGAGACATTCAGATATCTCAAAGGTTTCCATGCACAGGAGCTGAGCCTTTTTCAATGGAAAGGAAGCTCTAGAACAGGGGTCAGGAACCTTTTTGGCTGAGAGAGCCATAAACGCCACATATTTTAAAATGTAATTCCATGAGAGCCATACAATATGTTTAAAACTAAATACAAGTAAATGTGTGCATTTTATGTAAGATCACACTTTTAAAGTACAATAAGTCTCTGAAAATATTACACCAGGCCTTAAGACACCAATACATCTCCTATTAGGAAAACGGACCAAGTCAGGCTGCTATAGAGTCCTACACAGAAACAACACGCCAGCAGAAAACCTCACCTGAATCACGTGCTGTCCCTCACCTAACATAGAATAAAGAGACCAAAACGCATAACTAGAAGCATGCAGACAAAAACTGAATTGGAAACTGCAACAAGCCAGAGTCTCTGTATGCAGTGTATCAAAGGAAAAAAGAAACATCACCCATCCTTATAAAACAAATCAAGAAATATAAAATCATCAGCAGTAAAACTGTACTAACAAAAAGAACATATTTCGAAACAGCTGATGAATGGAATATCCAATAATTAAAAACTCATATAAAACATTTCCAGATACCAACAAAATATTTCAAAATAGCAGACACAAAGATCCAGTAATGAAAAATAATAAGGATACAAAAATTTTTTGCTCAGCATACCTGGGAACGTTTGATATCCAGGTGTCCTGAGATTGTTCTGAATTAGCAGGAGGCGGGGTGGTTTGCTTGGAACTTTCTCCTCTCTCTGTCACATACCAGCTCTCTCTCTCACACTGGCTCTCAATGACACACCTATACACACATGCTCTCAGTCACTCACATATACAAATGTTTTTTCTCTCTCACTTATATAGGCTCTTAATTACACATTTACACACATGCTGTCTATCTTTTCACGCTTACACACACACAGGCTTTCAATCACATAAATACATGCTGTCTTTTTCTCTCACACACAGACTCTCATTCACATGCTTACAAACATGTCCTCTCTTTCTCTCATTTATACACAGGCTCTCAATCACATACTCACATGCTCCCTCACCTAAATCAGCTCTCAATCACACACATACACACATGGTCTCTCTCTCTCATTTAAACACAGGCTCTCAATCACATACTCACATGCTCCCTCACCTAAATCAGCTCTCAATCACACAGACACACATGGTCTCTCTCTCTCATTTAAACACAGGCTCTCAATCACATACTCACATGCTCCATCACCTAAACCAGCTGTCAATCAGACACAGACACACATGATCTCTCTCTTACTTATACACACAGGCTCTTAATCATACATACACATGATCTCTCTCACACACAAAGGATCTCAATCATACACACATACTCTTTCAAACAAACAGGTTTTCAATTACAAACTTACACATACAGGTTCCCAATGGTAAACTTACATTCATGCTCTCTCTCTCACAGGCAGGCTCTCAATCACAGACATACTCTCTTTCACATATACAGGCTCTCAATCATTCACATACATGCAATCTCTCACTCACACACACAGGATCTCAAACACACATGCTTGCTCGCTCATTCATTCACTCTCTCTCTCCCCCTTCCCCCCCCCCCCCCCCGGGAACTCGCGGCAGCAGCAGCCACCTCCCAACGCTAACCTCCTTCATTTTCAGCCCTCGCGGAGGCGAAGGCGGAGTCCCATCGGCCGCGGTTGAAGATTTTCATTTTCCTCCGAGCCGCGCTGCAATCTTCTTCCCGTCGGACACTAGCGTGCCTGCGCGGGTCTTCCCGCGCAGGCACCCGATGCTCTCCACTTCCTCTTCCGGGCCGCGGGAAGAAGAGAGCACCGGCGTGCTCTCTTCTTCCCGCGGCCCAGAAGAGGAAGTGGAGAGCATCGGGTGCCTGCGCGGGAAGACCCGCGCAGGCACCCGATGACTCCAGCGCTGGCACCCGGCTGACACCCGATGACTCCCGCGCAGGCACCCGGATGACTCCAGTCGGCGTGCTCTCTTCTCCTCCCCCCCACGGCCCGGAAGAGGAAGTGGTGAGCATCGGGTGCCTGCGCGGAAGAAGAGACCACGCTAGTGTGGTCTCTTCTTCCCGCGCAGGCACCCGATGCTCTCCACTTCCTCTTCCGGGCCGCGGGGGGGGGGGAGGGGGAGAAGAGAGCACGCCGGTGCCGCTGACTCCAGCTGCCCTGCCGCGTTCCGCCCGGGCTGACAGCATTTTAAGCCCGGGCGGCGGAGGACCGGGGAGCAGCTGGGTCAGCGGGGAACCGCGAAGTATGGCGACACTTGTCTGCGAGCCAGATGCAGCCCTCAAAAGAGCCATATCTGGCTCGCGAGCCATGGGTTCCCGACCCCTGCTCTAGAACGAGGGGTCATGGGATGAGGGGGAAAGAGGGTAGACTCAGGAATAATCTTAGGAAATATTTCTTTACAGAGTGGGTGGTGGATGCATGGAACGGCCTCCCATGGACAGGGCTATCCTTAGGAGGTGGTGAAGAGGGGCAATTATCCTGGGCCCCACGATTTTTAGGGTTCAGCACCAGCATAATCGCCCTGGCCCCCACACTATAATTTTAGCATTCCAGGGCCCCACTGGGGTTGATTTGCCTTGGCCTAGTCCCCTCCTAAGGTCAGTCCTGCTCATGGAGGGGGTGGTGACACCTACAGTATCTGAATTCAAGAAAGCTGGGAAAAAGACAGGGGGCATCTGAGGGAATGTAGGGATTGTAGAGCTGAACTGGTTGGCTGGATGGGCCGAGGGTCCTTTTCTGCCATCTCATGTCTGTGTCTATATGATTGTGTGTGTATTTTCATATCTCTCTTTTGCAGGCACAATGGCAGAACCTGCAAAACATATAGTTACTGTGGCCACAACATCATTTTGAAAAGATTAATTTGCCCAGATACTGAGATGTGAGGGAATTCCACTGTAAAAATGAATCCTTCATACCTCTCAGATCATATAACCTAGTGAGGTCCATAGGAAGATTAATCCCATGCCCATCTAAAGGAGAACTCAGTATCCCGTAGAGCTTCCCCTGGAGAGGAAGAAGGCAACGCTTTCGATTTCTCCATATTGAGTTTGAAGTCAGTGAAAGAATCAAATCTAGAGATCTCCTTCAAGAGCTCCTCTAAAGATTCATAAGCATCGGAGAGATGAATGAGATCGTCCGAGAATGCAGCTACTTTGAAAATGTAACCCCCAGTATTAATCCTGGATATTACCTCATTGGTCTGTACTATAGTCAGTAGTGAGGGCTTTTAAGATAATACAAATAACAAAGGAGATAGGGGGCACCCCTGACAGGTACCTCGTTGAATAGTGAACTCCACAGCCTGCCCATTGACAACGATTGCTGCTTTTGAGTTAGTGGAAAGGAGTTTTCCGCACTCGAAAAGAAACTTGAGTGCAGTTACGTTTAATACTAAAACTTTGTCACTCTCCTAGGAGAGGTGTTGGACAGGAGAAGAAGATCTTTTCATGAAGGTCGGTATAAAAAAAAAGTTTAAATAAATAAATAAATAAATCCTAACAAGGAACTAAACAGTTGCCTCTGAGTTATAAAATATGCTAATTGCTAATGGTCAAAGAAAATATACTTTCCCCCTGAAGCTTGGCCAAACACTTACAGGGAAAATGTAATCAAAATAATACCCCAACATGTAACACTCCAGGCCTCAATAACACAAAGCTCCTCCTCCTAAGCTGGGTTGCTTTAGCAATATTAGGGAAAATATTGATCTTAAGATCCAAAAAAGAAATTAATCTATTCCGAAAGAAAAATTTCATGACTAAGTCTTTATCTCAATCCACCAAGAAAGGAACAATTAAATTGGAAGGAAAAATGTCATCAGTTGTAGATCCTTGTTAATAGTATGTAGATATTTTGAATCTTACAGAAGAACATAAGAACGTATACTGGGTCAGACCAAGGGCCCATCAAGCCGATCATCCTGTTTCAAACAGTGACCAATCCAAGTCAAAAGTACCTGGCAAGTACCCAAACATTAAATAAATCTCAAGCTACCATCGCTTATTAATTAATAGCAGTTTATAGACTTCTGCTCTAGGAACCTATCCAAACCTTTTTAAAACCCAATTACACTAACTGCTGTAACCACATCCTCTGGCAATTTATTTATTTAGGCATTTTATATACCGTCGTTCCAAAAGAAGATCAGAATGGTTTACAATATCATCCTTCAAATTCATGGTCTAAAATCACATACTGTGTGTTACCATTCACATTCTAGGTTAGCACCATAATAACTATATGTTCTAGATCAAATTTATAAGTAAATGTTTTAGTTCCTATTTATACATATTCTAGGGTATCACAATAGTATGGATATATTCTAGTTCATATTAGTATATTTTTAGGTCGACTTAACAGTAAATACAGATTCTACTAACATTACACTTTACATTGGTCATTACTTATTGCTCTTTTCACTAACATTATCTCTGGTACTGACGATGAAATTATCAGCATATTGGTATTTTACGTTAAATCATATGCTTTTTTAAAGAGCCACGTGTTTAGTTCTTGCTTGAAACTCTTTCTGTTATCTGCCATAATGATTCTGGCAGAGAGTTCCACACCTTGGGGCCTGCTATGGAAAACATTTGGTCCCTTATTTGTGTTAGATGTGTGTTCCGAGTAGAAGGCACCATTAGAAGTCCTTTGTTTTGTGATCTTAGGGCTCTCTGTGGTCTTTAGTGTTGAATTGTCACTCCTGATAAACTTGGGTTAATATTGTTGATGATATTGAAAATCAGAGAGAATACTTTATAATGAATTCTGGATTGTACAGGAAACCAGTGCAGAGCAATCAACGACGGGGTGATGTGTTCGAATTTCCTTGTCCCTAGTGAGAGTCTTGCAGAGGCATTTTGAAGTAGCTGTAGTGGTTTCAGTAGACTTGAGGGTAGGCTTAGTAATAGTGAGTTATAGTAGTCCAAGTTTGAGAGTATTAGTGCTTGTAAGACAGTATGGAAGCCTTGCATTGTTAGCTTGATTAATTTGCTTATATGCTATTTAGTGGTGACGTTCTCATCGATCTGTATGCCTAGGTCTCATACTTGATCTGAGGGAGTAATGTTAATAATTCCTAGGTCTAGGGTTGGCAGTTTGAGTATTGTGTTAGCTCTCCTTAACCACACAATTTCAGTTTTTTGGGGGGTTTAGAGTGAAAAAGAATTGTTCAAGTCCTTTTATGACTTTGTAGACCTCTATCATATCCCCCCTCAGAAGCTTCTAGTGCAGGGTCAGGGTGCAGGGCTCTCTTAGCTTGAGGAAGATAGTAGGCCTTGGCAATAGGAGGCAACATATTCTCTGGAATCTTCAAAACTTCCAGGAAATATCTTCTTAATATCTGTAAAGGGAAAATGTATTCATCTTATATCCTTCGACCTAACCACATTTTCCGAGGACTACATTTTATTTGAAGAACCAAATGCCCCTTAGATAAAGTCTCAACATTATCCTGTAAAGAAGAAAGCTTCAGTTGAAACTGCTCAGTTTTAGGAGAAGTGTTGGAAAGATCGCACTAACAAATTTGTAATGAATCAGAGAGTTTGCTCCTCCTTCTCCTCCTCTCCTCGCTATGGGCGAGGTGCGCCCTGAGAGATTGCTGTGATGTCACTGACGCAGCACAGGCACCCACACGTAGCCCGCCATGACGCTCTGGTTGAGTGGGGGAGAGGGGGGAGGACACAGCCATCCACGGACAAAGTGGTCTCATCGTCTGGGGAGTCCAGAGCTGAACCCACGTGCACCTCGGTTCCCAAGAACACCTCTGCGCTGGACTCAGAAAGCTGCGCTGACACCTCCGAGCTGAAAAGAAATGTCGCTAGGGACAGTCACTGCCATAGTAGGAATCTCAGGGAAGGAGCAAGGCTGTCCCCTAACATTTACCCAAACAAATTTATAAAGACAAGGCACTCTCAGCATGGAGAAAAGGTGCCTGCAGCCATCTTGAATCCTCGCCTGAAAGCATACCTACCTGTATTTAAAGAAAAGGCTTATATTTACTTAATGTAAGGGCTACTCAGATTGTGATAAATTGCAGGAAGACCTTGTGAGGCTGGAAAATTGGGCATCCAAATGGCAGATGAAATTTAATGTGGATAAGTGCAAGTTGATGCATATAGGGAAAAATAACCCATGCTATAGTTACACAATGTTGGGTTCCATATTAGGTGCTACAACCCAAGAAAGAGATCTATGTGTCATAGTGGATAACACATTGAAATCGTTGGCTCAGTGTGCTGTGGCAATCAAAAAAGCAAACAGAATGTTGGCAATTATTAGAAAGGGAATGGTGAATAAAACGGAAAATGTCATAATGCCTCTGTATCGCTCCATGGTGAGACCGCACCTTGAATACTGTGTACAATTCTGGTCGCCGCATCTCAAAAAAGATATAATTGCGATGGAGAAGGTACAGAGAAGGGCAACCAAAATGATAAGGGGATGGAACAGCTTCCCTATGAGGAAAGACTAAAGAGGTTAGGACTTTTCAGCTTGGAGAAGAGATGGCTGAGGGGGGAAATGATAGAGGTGTTTAAAATCATGAGAGGTCTAGAACGGGTAGATGTGAATCGGTTATTTACTCTTTCGGATAATAGAAGGACTAGGGGGCACTCCATGAAGTTAGCATGGGGCACATTTAAAACTAATCGGAGAAAGTTCTTTTTTACTCAACGCACAATTAAACTCTGGAATTTGTTGCCAGAGGATGTGGTTAGAGCAGTTAGTATAGCTGTGTTTAAAAAAGGATTGGATAAGTTCTTGGAGGAGAAGTCCATTACCTGCTATTAAGTTCACTTAGAGAATAGCCACTGCCATTAGCAATGGTTACATGGAATAGACTTAGTTTTTGGGTACTTGCCAGGTTCTTATGGCCTGGATTGGCCACTGTTGGAAACAGGATGCTGGGCTTGATGGACCCTTGGTCTGACCCAGTATGGCATTTTCTTATGTTCTTATGTTCTTATGTACTCCAATCCAGTACCAATGAACTTTACCCTTTTTGACCAGCACTAAGGGACTTGGAGTATTTTTGTAGACCATCCCTAAAGGTTCCCTATAATTTGGGGCTGAGCATGTGCAAACAGTAGTAGCTGCTGGTTAGAGCTCAGAAGAGCTAAGGAGGAGGTTTTTTAGAGGCCCCCATGGCTTAGTCAGCAAGCGACGAGGACAACCGGTGGAAGAGAGAGAGTTTTGAAGAGAGGGCCTTGGACTGGCGACCTTCCAGGAGGAAAGCTCCCCCTTCCTGAGAGGATCTGCGATAGGCTGCTGATCCCATTGAAGTGGGATTTGCAGTTGCCCAAGAGAAAAGAGGAGAAGAGAAGCTTTTGGAGAGGAATTTGGTATTTTTGGAAGTTTGGGACTTTGCCATCCAAGGTCCCAAAGAGGCTGAGACCCGGCCTTTTTGCTGGAAGCCCATTCTCAATCACCCAGGAGTGTGGGTGTTGCAAATGCCCCTACCCCGGAGGGATTCTGGCTCAAGGGACAGCAAAGTGAGAGCAGGCTCTGTGGACCTTTGTGTTAATTTTTGGAAGATTCAGAGACAATGCTTTCTTTTTTGAAATGAACTTTCAAGTGTATTTTTGTTACAGTAAAAGTTGATTTTGAGAACCATTCCTGTTGTCCTGCCTGATCTTCTACAGGAAAGCACTCACGAGCTGAGTCAACTGAGTGAGAGAGTGAAGGTCTGAGAGTGGGCCCTCACCTTGAGCGCCTAGGGCCCCGGAGGTTTATCCTCTACCCTCGTGGCCTGTGGAGATGTCCACATAGATAAGTGGCCCCGGGGAAACTTCGGCTGGTCCCCGAAGAGGGGGTTACAATAGTTTAAGCAATCCTCACGAGGGCCTCTTGCACGGATTGTTACAGTATTGAAGGTGTCTGATGTGAATGTGCTTCTGGAGGCGATGTCGTTGGGTGACCAGGGACGGTTTATTCCTAACCACCAAGAATTTCAGACCATGCGGCTTATAAATAAGTAAGTGATGGCAGTGGCGTGGAGTGAAGGAGAGGAGAGTTGATGATAGTGGTTCAGGGAAGAGGGGAGGGAAAGGTAAAGTCAGCCAGGTAATGGTAGGACCTGAACATGTGTGCACATCGGATAAGCCTGAGACTCGTTGTCAGAATGCCCCTGTTTGTCTGGATAAAAGCTGTTGTGTGCACGGAATTTATGTGTTCGGTGCGGGAAATGAGTTGAGCTCAGCTTTTGGTGCTTGTTAACTCCAGAGTTCTGCATGGAAGGCTTTGGAATATTAACCTTGTTATGCACCACATTCGACTTGCTGTCTTCAAGGCCTCGCACCTCGATGCTAAACATCTCCTGGTTCAGGTGGAGCTGATGGCAAAAGGTCAGGAAATACTGAAACCTTCTGAGCCATGTCTTACGCGGGCTACTCAAAGGTTGCCAGGAGCGCCAGTTTCAAGCCTTTTAACGTCCATGTCTCCTGGGTGAATATCTACTAATTTGGTTGAAACCGGGTTTGGTTGAAACTAATTTGGTTGAAACCGGGTTTCAACCAAACAAGGAAGTTACATGAGGGCTGCACTGTAATTTAATACTTCTTGGCTTGAAATGGTCAAGCTAGGTAATCTGGGTTAGAATCTCAGAAGAGGTAGGTTCCTTTCATCGCGCTCTCCCCTCCCTTTCCTCACGTTCTATTATTCCATGGTATTGACTAATCTAGGTTAGAATCTCAGAAGAGGTAGGTTCCTTTCATCGCACTCTCCCCTCCCTTTCCTCACGTTCCATTATTCCATGGTATTGACTGATCTAGGTTAGAATCTCAGAAGAGGTAGGTTCCTTTCATCGCGCTCTCCCCTCCCTTTCCTCACGTTCCATTATTCCATGGTATTGACCGATCTAGGTTAGAATCTCAGAAGAGGTAGGTTCCTTACATCGCGCTCTCCCCTCCCTTTCCTCACGTTCCATTCTTCCATGGTATTGACCGATCTAGGTTAGAATCTCAGAAGAGGTAGGTTCCTTACATCGCGCTCTCCCCTCCCTTTCCTCACATTCCATTCTTCCATGGTATTGACCGATCTAGGTTAGAATCTCAGAAGAGGTAGGTTCCTTTCATCGCGCTCTCCCCTCCCTTTCCTCACGTTCTATTATTCCATGGTATTGACCGATCTAGGTTAGAATCTCAGAAGAAGTAGGTTCCTTACATCGCGCTCTCCCCTCCCTTTACCCACGTTCCATTATTCCATGGTATTGACCGATCTAGGTTAGAATCTCAGAAGAGGTAGGTTCCTTACATCGCGCTCTCCCCTCCCTTTCTTCACGTTCCATTCTTCCATGGTATTGACCGATCTAGGTTAGAATCTCAGAAGAGGTAGGTTCCTTACATCGCGCTCTCCCCTCCCTTTCCTCACGTTCCATTCTTCCATGGTATTGACCGATCTAGGTTAGAATCTCAGAAGAGGTAGGTTCCTTACATCGCGCTCTCCCCTCCCTTTCCTCACGTTCTATTCTTCCATGGTATTGACCGATCTAGGTTAGAATCTCAGAAGAGGTAGGTTCCTTACATCGCGCTCTCCCCTCCCTTTCCTCACGTTCCATTCTTCCATGGTATTGACCGATCTAGGTTAGAATCTCAGAAGAGGTAGGTTCCTTACATCGCGCTCTCCCCTCCCTTTCCTCACGTTCCATTCTTCCATGGTATTGACCGATCTAGGTTAGAATCTCAGAAGAGGTAGGTTCCTTACATCGCGCTCTCCCCTCCCTTTCCTCCCTTTCCTCACGTTCCATTATTCCATGGTATTGACCGATCTAGGTTAGAATCTCAGAAGAGGTAGGTTCCTTACATCGCGCTCTCCCCTCCCTTTCCTCACGTTCCATTCTTCCATGGTATTGACCGATCTAGGTTAGAATCTCAGAAGAGGTAGGTTCCTTACATCGCGCTCTCCCCTCCCTTTCCTCCCTTTCCCCACGTTCCATTCTTCCATGGTATTGACCGATCTAGGTTAGAATCTCAGAAGAGGTAGGTTCCTTACATCGCGCTCTCCCCTCCCTTTCCTCACGTTCCATTCTTCCATGGTATTGACCGATCTAGGTTAGAATCTCAGAAGAGGTAGGTTCCTTACATCGCGCTCTCCCCTCCCTTTCCTCCCTTTCCTCACGTTCCATTCTTCCATGGTATTGACCGATCTAGGTTAGAATCTCAGAAGAGGTAGGTTCCTTACATCGCGCTCTCCCCTCCCTTTCCTCACGTTCCATTCTTCCATGGTATTGACCGATCTAGGTTAGAATCTCAGAAGAGGTAGGTTCCTTACATCGCGCTCTCCCCTCCCTTTCCCCACGTTCCATTCTTCCATGGTATTGACCGATCTAGGTTAGAATCTCAGAAGAGGTAGGTTCCTTACATCGCGCTCTCCCCTCCCTTTCCTCACGTTCCATTCTTCCATGGTATTGACCGATCTAGGTTAGAATCTCAGAAGAGGTAGGTTCCTTACATCGCGCTCTCCCCTCCCTTTCCTCACGTTCCATTCTTCCATGGTATTGACCGATCTAGGTTAGAATCTCAGAAGAGGTAGGTTCCTTACATCGCGCTCTCCCCTCCCTTTCCTCACGTTCCATTCTTCCATGGTATTGACCGATCTAGGTTAGAATCTCAGAAGAGGTAGGTTCCTTACATCGCGCTCTCCCCTCCCTTTCCTCACGTTCCATTCTTCCATGGTATTGACCGATCTAGGTTAGAATCTCAGAAGAGGTAGGTTCCTTACATCGCGCTCTCCCCTCCCTTTCCCCACGTTCCATTATTCCATGGTATTGACCGATCTAGGTTAGAATTTCAGAAGAGGTAGGTTCCTTACATCGTGCTCTCCCCTCCCTTTCCCCACGTTCCATTATTCCATGGTATTGACCGATCTAGGTTAGAATCTCAGAAGAGGTAGGTTCCTTACATCGCGCTCTCCCCTCCCTTTCCTCACGTTCCATTCTTCCATGGTATTGACCGATCTAGGTTAGAATCTCAGAAGAGGTAGGTTCCTTACATCGTGCTCTCCCCTCCCTTTCCTCACGTTCCATTCTTTCATGGTATTGACCGATCTAGGTTAGAATCTCAGAAGAGTGTAGGTTCCTTACATCGCGCTCTCCCCTCCCTTTCCTCACGTTCCATTCTTCCATGGTATTGACCGATCTAGGTTAGAATCTCAGAAGAGGTAGGTTCCTTACATCGCGCTCTCCCCTCCCTTTCCTCACGTTCCATTCTTTCATGGTATTGACCGATCTAGGTTAGAATCTCAGAAGAGGTAGGTTCCTTACATCGCGCTCTCCCCTCCCTTTCCTCACGTTCCATTCTTCCATGGTATTGACCGATCTAGGTTAGAATCTCAGAAGAGGTAGGTTCCTTACATCGCGCTCTCCCCTCCCTTTCCCCACGTTCCATTTTTCCATGGTATTGACCGATCTAGGTTAGAATCTCAGAAGAGGTGGGTTCCTTACATCGCGCTCTCCCCTCCCTTTCCTCACGTTCCATTCTTCCATGGTATTGACCGATCTAGGTTAGAATCTCAGAAGAGGTAGGTTCCTTACATCGCGCTCTCCCCTCCCTTTCCCCACGTTCCATTCTTCCATGGTATTGACCGATCTAGGTTAGAATCTCAGAAGAGGTAGGTTCCTTACATCGCGCTCTCCCCTCCCTTTCCTCACGTTCCATTCTTCCATGGTATTGACCGATCTAGGTTAGAATCTCAGAAGAGGTAGGTTCCTTACATCGCGCTCTCCCCTCCCTTTCCCCATGTTCCATTCTTCCATGGTATTGACCGATCTAGGTTAGAATCTCAGAAGAGGTAGGTTCCTTACATCGCGCTCTCCCCTCCCTTTCCTCACGTTCCATTCTTCCATGGTATTGACCGATGTAGGTTAGAATCTCAGAAGAGGTAGGTTCCTTACATCGCGCTCTCCCCTCCCTTTCCTCACGTTCCATTCTTCCATGGTATTGACCGATCTAGGTTAGAATCTCTGAAGAGGTAGGTTCCTTACATCGCGCTCTCCCCTCCCTTTCCTCACGTTCCATTCTTCCATGGTATTGACCGATCTAGGTTAGAATCTCAGAAGAGGTAGGTTCCTTACATCGCGCTCTCCCCTCCCTTTCCTCAAGTTCCATTCTTCCATGGTATTGACCGATCTAGGTTAGAATCTCAGAAGAGGTAGGTTCCTTACATCGCGCTCTCCCCTCCCTTTCCCCACGTTCCATTCTTCCATGGTATTGACCGATCTAGGTTAGAATCTCAGAAGAGGTAGGTTCCTTACATCGCGCTCTCCCCTCCCTTTCCTCACGTTCCATTCTTCCATGGTATTGACCGATCTAGGTTAGAATCTCAGAAGAGGTAGGTTCCTTACATCTCGCTCTCCCCTCCCTTTCCTCACGTTCCATTCTTCCATGGTATTGACCGATCTAGGTTAGAATCTCAGAAGAGATAGGTTCCTTTCATCGCGCTCTCCCCTCCCTTTCCTCACGTTCCATTCTTCCATGGTATTGACCGATCTAGGTTAGAATCTCAGAAGAGGTAGGTTCCTTACATCGCGCTCTCCCCTCCCTTTCCCCACGTTCCATTCTTCCATGGTATTGACCGATCTAGGTTAGAATCTCAGAAGAGGTAGGTTCCTTACATCGCGCTCTCCCCTCCCTTTCCCCACGTTCCATTCTTCCATGGTATTGACCGATCTAGGTTAGAATCTCAGAAGAGGTAGGTTCCTTACATCGCGCTCTCCCCTCCCTTTCCCCACGTTCCATTCTTCCATGGTATTGACCGATCTAGGTTAGAATCTCAGAAGAGGTAGGTTCCTTACATCGCGCTCTCCCCTCCCTTTCCTCACGTTCCATTCTTCCATGGTATTGACCGATCTAGGTTAGAATCTCAGAAGAGGTAGGTTCCTTACATCGCGCTCTCCCCTCCCTTTCCTCACGTTCCATTCTTTCATGGTATTGACCGATCTAGGTTAGAATCTCAGAAGAGGTAGGTTCCTTACATCGCGCTCTCCCCTCCCTTTCCTCACGTTCCATTCTTCCATGGTATTGACCGATCTAGGTTAGAATCTCAGAAGAGGTAGGTTCCTTACATCGCGCTCTCCCCTCCCTTTCCCCACGTTCCATTCTTCCATGGTATTGACCGATCTAGGTTAGAATCTCAGAAGAGGTAGGTTCCTTACATCGCGCTCTCCCCCTCCCTTTCCTCACGTTCCATTCTTCCATGGTATTGACCGATCTAGGTTAGAATCTCAGAAGAGGTAGGTTCCTTACATCGCGCTCTCCCCTCCCTTTCCTCACGTTCCATTCTTCCATGGTATTGACCGATCTAGGTTAGAATCTCAGAAGAGGTAGGTTCCTTACATCGCGCTCTCCCCTCCCTTTCCTCACGTTCCATTCTTCCATGGTATTGACCGATCTAGGTTAGAATCTCAGAAGAGGTAGGTTCCTTACATCGCGCTCTCCCCTCCCTTTCCTCACGTTCCATTCTTCCATGGTATTGACCGATCTAGGTTAGAATCTCAGAAGAGGTAGGTTCCTTACATCGCGCTCTCCCCTCCCTTTCCTCACGTTCCATTCTTCCATGGTATTGACCGATCTAGGTTAGAATCTCAGAAGAGGTAGGTTCCTTACATCGCGCTCTCCCCTCCCTTTCCTCACGTTCCATTCTTCCATGGTATTGACCGATCTAGGTTAGAATCTCAGAAGAGGTAGGTTCCTTACATCGCGCTCTCCCCTCCCTTTCACCACGTTCCATTCTTCCATGGTATTGACCGATCTAGGTTAGAATCTCAGAAGAGGTAGGTTCCTTACATCGCGCTCTCCCCTCCCTTTCCTCACGTTCCATTCTTCCATGGTATTGACCGATCTAGGTTAGAATCTCAGAAGAGGTAGGTTCCTTACATCGCGCTCTCCCCTCCCTTTCCCCACGTTCCATTCTTCCATGGTATTGACCGATCTAGGTTAGAATCTCAGAAGAGGTAGGTTCCTTACAGCGCGCTCTCCCCTCCCTTTCCCCACGTTCCATTCTTCCATGGTATTGACCGATCTAGGTTAGAATCTCAGAAGAGGTAGGTTCCTTACATCGCGCTCTCCCCTCCCTTTCCCCACGTTCCATTCTTTCATGGTATTGACCGATCTAGGTTAGAATCTCAGAAGAGGTAGGTTCCTTACATCGCTCTCTCCCCTCCCTTTCCCCACGTTCCATTCTTCCATGGTATTGACCGATCTAGGTTAGAATCTCAGAAGAGGTAGGTTCCTTACATCGCGCTCTCCCCTCCCTTTCCTCACGTTCCATTCTTCCATGGTATTGACCGATCTAGGTTAGAATCTCAGAAGAGGTAGGTTCCTTACATCGCGCTCTCCCCTCCCTTTCCTCACGTTCCATTCTTCCATGGTATTGACCGATCTAGGTTAGAATCTCAGAAGAGGTAGGTTCCTTACATCGCGCTCTCCCCTCCCTTTCCCCACGTTCCATTCTTCCATGGTATTGACCGATCTAGGTTAGAATCTGAGAAGAGGTAGGTTCCTTACATCGCGCTCTCCCCTCCCTTTCCTCTCGTTCCATTCTTCCATGGTATTGACCGATCTAGGTTAGAATCTCAGAAGAGGTAGGTTCCTTACATCGCGCTCTCCCCCTCCCTTTCCTCACGTTCCATTCTTCCATGGTATTGACCGATCTAGGTTAGAATCTCAGAAGAGGTAGGTTCCTTACATCGCGCTCTCCCCTCCCTTTCCTCACGTTCCATTCTTCCATGGTATTGACCGATCTAGGTTAGAATCTCAGAAGAGGTAGGTTCCTTACATCGCGCTCTCCCCTCCCTTTCCCCACGTTCCATTCTTCCATGGTATTGACCGATCTAGGTTAGAATCTCAGAAGAGATAGGTTCCTTACATCGCGCTCTCCCCTCCCTTTCCCCACGTTCCATTCTTCCATGGTATTGACCGATCTAGGTTAGAATCTCAGAAGAGGTAGGTTCCTTACATCGCGCTCTCCCCTCCCTTTCCTCACGTTCCATTATTCCATGGTATTGACCGATCTAGGTTAGAATCTCAGAAGAGGTAGGTTCCTTACATCGCGCTCTCCCCTCCCTTTCCCCACGTTCCATTCTTCCATGGTATTGACCGATCTAGGTTAGAATCTCAGAAGAGGTAGGTTCCTTACATCGCGCTCTCCCCTCCCTTTCCTCACGTTCCATTATTCCATGGTATTGACCGATCTAGGTTAGAATCTCAGAAGAGGTAGGTTCCTTACATCGCGCTCTCCCCTCCCTTTCCCCACATTCCATTCTTCCATGGTATTGACCGATCTAGGTTAGAATCTCAGAAGAGGTAGGTTCCTTACATCGCGCTCTCCCCTCCCTTTCCTCACGTTCCATTATTCCATGGTATTGACCGATCTAGGTTAGAATCTCAGAAGAGGTAGGTTCCTTACATCGCGCTCTCCCCTCCCTTTCCTCACGTTCCATTCTTCCATGGTATTGACCGATCTAGGTTAGAATCTCAGAAGAGGTAGGTTCCTTACATCGCGCTCTCCCCTCCCTTTCCCCACGTTCCATTCTTCCATGGTATTGACCGATCTAGGTTAGAATCTCAGAAGAGGTAGGTTCCTTACATCGCGCTCTCCCCTCCCTTTCCTCACGTTCCATTATTCCATGGTATTGACCGATCTAGGTTAGAATCTCAGAAGAGGTAGGTTCCTTACATCGCGCTCTCCCCTCCCTTTCCCCACGTTCCATTCTTCCATGGTATTGACCGATCTAGGTTAGAATCTCAGAAGAGGTAGGTTCCTTACATCGCGCTCTCGCGCTCTCCCCTCCCTTTCCTCACGTTCCATTCTTCCATGGTATTGACCGATCTAGGTTAGAATCTCAGAAGAGGTAGGTTCCTTACATCACGCTCTCCCCTCCCTTTCCTCACGTTCCATTCTTCCATGGTATTGACCGATCTAGGTTAGAATCTCAGAAGAGGTAGGTTCCTTACATCGCGCTCTCCCCTCCCTTTCCCCACGTTCCATTCTTCCATGGTATTGACCGATCTAGGTTAGAATCTCAGAAGAGGTAGGTTCCTTACATCGCGCTCTCCCCTCCCTTTCCTCACGTTCCATTCTTCCATGGTCTTGACCGATCTAGGTTAGAATCTCAGAAGAGGTAGGTTCCTTACATCGCGCTCTCCCCTCCCTTTCCTCACGTTCCATTCTTCCATGGTATTGACCGATCTAGGTTAGAATCTCAGAAGAGGTAGGTTCCTTACATCGCGCTCTCCCCTCCCTTTCCTCACGTTCCATTCTTCCATGGTATTGACCGATCTAGGTTAGAATCTCAGAAGAGGTAGGTTCCTTACATCGCGCTCTCCCCTCCCTTTCCCCACGTTCCATTCTTCCATGGTATTGACCGATCTAGGTTAGAATCTCAAAAGAGGTAGGTTCCTTACATCGCGCTCTCCCCTCCCTTTCCTCACGTTCCATTATTCCATGGTATTGACCGATCTAGGTTAGAATCTCAGAAGAGGTAGGTTCCTTACATCGCGCTCTCCCCTCCCTTTCCCCACGTTCCATTCTTCCATGGTATTGACCGATCTAGGTTAGAATCTCAGAAGAGGTAGGTTCCTTTCATCGCGCTCTCCCCTCCCTTTCCTCACGTTCCATTCTTCCATGGTATTGACCGATCTAGGTTAGAATCTCAGAAGAGGTAGGTTCCTTACATCGCGCTCTCCCCTCCCTTTCCTCACGTTCCATTCTTCCATGGTATTGACCGATCTAGGTTAGAATCTCAGAAGAGGTAGGTTCCTTACATCGCGCTCTCCCCTCCCTTTCCCCACGTTCCATTCTTCCATGGTATTGACCGATCTAGGTTAGAATCTCAGAAGAGGTAGGTTCCTTACATCGCGCTCTCCCCTCCCTTTCCTCACGTTCCATTCTTCCATGGTATTGACCGATCTAGGTTAGAATCTCAGAAGAGGTAGGTTCCTTACATCGCGCTCTCCCCTCCCTTTCCTCACGTTCCATTCTTCCATGGTATTGACCGATCTAGGTTAGAATCTCAGAAGAGGTAGGTTCCTTACATCGCGCTCTCCCCTCCCTTTCCCCACGTTCCATTCTTCCATGGTATTGACCGATCTAGGTTAGAATCTCAGAAGAGGTAGGTTCCTTACATCGCGCTCTCCCCTCCCTTTCCTCACGTTCCATTCTTCCATGGTATTGACCGATCTAGGTTAGAATCTCAGAAGAGGTAGGTTCCTTACATCGCGCTCTCCCCTCCCTTTCCCCACGTTCCATTCTTCCATGGTATTGACCGATCTAGGTTAGAATCTCAGAAGAGGTAGGTTCCTTACATCGCGCTCTCCCCTCCCTTTCCTCACGTTCCATTCTTCCATGGTATTGACCGATCTAGGTTAGAATCTCAGAAGAGGTAGGTTTCTTACATCGCGCTCTCCCCTCCCTTTCCTCACGTTCCATTCTTCCATGGTATTGACCGATCTAGGTTAGAATCTCAGAAGAGGTATGTTCCTTACATCGCGCTCTCCCCTCCCTTTCCCCACGTTCCATTCTTCCATGGTATTGACCGATCTAGGTTAGAATCTCAGAAGAGGTAGGTTCCTTACATCGCGCTCTCCCCTCCCTTTCCTCACGTTCCATTCTTCCATGGTATTGACCGATCTAGGTTAGAATCTCAGAAGAGGTAGGTTCCTTACATCGCGCTCTCCCCTCCCTTTCCCCACGTTCCATTCTTCCATGGTATTGACCGATCTAGGTTAGAATCTCAGAAGAGGTAGGTTCCTTACATCGCGCTCTCCCCTCCCTTTCCTCACGTTCCATTCTTCCATGGTATTGACCGATCTAGGTTAGAATCTCAGAAGAGGTAGGTTCCTTACATCGCGCTCTCCCCTCCCTTTCCTCACGTTCCATTCTTCCATGGTATTGACCAATCTAGGTTAGAATCTCAGAAGAGGTAGGTTCCTTACATCGCGCTCTCCCCTCCCTTTCCTCACGTTCCATTCTTCCATGGTATTGACCGATCTAGGTTAGAATCTCAGAAGAGGTAGGTTCCTTACATCGCGCTCTCCCCTCCCTTTTCCCACGTTCCATTCTTCCATGGTATTGACCGATCTAGGTTAGAATCTCAGAAGAGGTAGGTTCCTTACATCGCGCTCTCCCCTCCCTTTCCTCACGTTCCATTCTTCCATGGTATTGACCGATCTAGGTTAGAATCTCAGAAGAGGTAGGTTCCTTACATCGCGCTCTCCCCTCCCTTTCCTCACGTTCCATTCTTCCATGGTATTGACCGATCTAGGTTAGAATCTCAGAAGAGGTAGGTTCCTTACATCGCGCTCTCCCCTCCCTTTTCCCACGTTCCATTATTCCATGGTATTGACCGATCTAGGTTAGAATCTCAGAAGAGGTAGGTTCCTTACATCGCGCTCTCCCCTCCCTTTCCTCACGTTCCATTCTTCCATGGTATTTACCGATCTAGGTTAGAATCTCAGAAGAGGTAGGTTCCTTACATCGCGCTCTCCCCTCCCTTTCCTCACGTTCCATTCTTCCATGGTATTGACCGATCTAGGTTAGAATCTCAGAAGAGGTAGGTTCCTTACATCGCGCTCTCCCCTCCCTTTCCTCACGTTCCATTCTTCCATGGTATTGACCGATCTAGGTTAGAATCTCAGAAGAGGTAGGTTCCTTACATCGCGCTCTCCCCTCCCTTTCCTCACGTTCCATTCTTCCATGGTATTGACCGATCTAGGTTAGAATCTCAGAAGAGGTAGGTTCCTTACATCGCGCTCTCCCCTCCCTTTCCTCACGTTCCATTCTTCCATGGTATTGACCGATCTAGGTTAGAATCTCAGAAGAGGTAGGTTCCTTACATCGCGCTCTCCCCTCCCTTTCCCCACGTTCCATTCTTCCATGGTATTGACCGATCTAGGTTAGAATCTCAGAAGAGGTAGGTTCCTTACATCGCGCTCTCCCCTCCCTTTCCCCACGTTCCATT
This sequence comes from Rhinatrema bivittatum, assembly GCF_901001135.1. Taxonomy (NCBI): domain Eukaryota; kingdom Metazoa; phylum Chordata; class Amphibia; order Gymnophiona; family Rhinatrematidae; genus Rhinatrema; species Rhinatrema bivittatum. The sequence goes on along the minus strand of NC_042617.1, from coordinate 8,531,344 downwards.
CTTCCATGGTATTGACCGATCTAGGTTAGAATCTCAGAAGAGGTAGGTTCCTTACATCGCGCTCTCCCCTCCCTTTCCCCACGTTCCATTCTTGCATAGCACTGACCTTTCTTTGTTCTTTTCCTTGAATTACTGCTATCCTCTTGGACTGGGAACAAGCAGCGTTGTGGTAAAGATGGCAGTGGCTCCTCAACCTGTTTTATCTTCAGATAGCCTATTGAAAAACATTTTATGTTTTGTACCATGTGCCTTAAACAAGGACTCTTTGGCTTTCTCAGTCTGGAAGACCATGTTTCCTGTGCTATACGCAGTGCTGCTTTTAAGGGAAGGATCTTAATAGTGGATCTATCCACCACACGTGACTGCTCCCTTGATTTTGGGTTTTCGTTTTGGGAACTCCTCAGTTTAAATTTTTTTTAAAATGTATCATTATGTTCTGCACTAAAGGAGTTCTCCCATCTGTCCACCATTCAAGTTAGACTGCCTACAGGAGGTCATTCATTACCCTATTTTCCATTAGCTGGGAAAAAGTAACCAAACCATATTGTTGTGCATGCTAGGTTACCTGCCATCTCCGTCCACCCCCCACTCTTAGTTATACCCAAGAGCGTTCCAAAAGCCCTACTGCTGGGTGTTGGATACCAGAATATCCATTACTCTATACAAAACATCCTCGTAAGTGGGACATGTAACACATTGTACATATGTGTTCTTGTGCTTAGGAAAACAATAGAAGCGATTTATCCTACAGAAATAAAGTCTAAGAGATGACTTGAGAGTGGTTTTAAATTCATAAAAGTCATTATAAAGAGGATGTTAATCACTTCTCCATTTCCACAGGGGCTAAGACCAGAAATAATGGCTTTAAAATGCAACAAGAGAGGTTTAGATTAAACATTGGGAAGAATCCTCTGACGCTAGTTAAGTAGTGGAACATAATACCTGGGAAGGTGGTGGAAAAATCTGTTGTTGAAGGTTTTTAAGAGCAGATTAAATGAACAGCTCTCCGAGATGGTTTACGTGCAGGGGATCTTACATAGCGGTAGTGGGAGGGAGGGGAGACCCTCCAGCTCCAATCTTTCCAAGTTTCTTTGGTATTTGAAAATAATTTGTGATTTTGGGTAAGAAATTAGGACTGCAATACCCACAATATCTTGTGAGGGCTTTAAGAAAAAAGCAAAATAGGAAGGATTCAAAGTCACATAGGTGCTCTGGGGTAGTAAAAGTGCAGATCATGTACGTTTCCAGGAGATAGGTCACAAGTCTTAGCAAACTGTAGCACTAATACCAATTCTTATTTTCCTTTTGTGTAAACGACTTTGAGTTGTTCCTTCATGCAAGGAAGGAGGTATAAAAACATAAATAAAAATGACACAGCTTAGGGCCTGATTTACTGAGGTATTTTTTTCCCATTCTGTCTATGGGATAAAGAGCTTATTGAATCTGGCCTTTGCAGAAAAAGGAACCCTGAATCAGTGGATGTGGGGAATAGAAAACCCTGTTGTGAAGCACTCTAGATAATAATTGATTTTGGCTTTTTAAATTGTGTTATTAATATAGACACATAGGCCCTGATTCACTAAGGCCTTTTTCCCCATTCTGTGTCTATGAGAAAACAACTTAGTGAATCAGGCCCATGGAGCCCTATTTACTGAGCATTTTCTTCCTAGTTGTTCTATGTAAGACAACTTTGTCACTGTTTTTTATGGTTGCAATGTAAACCGGAATGATATTTAACTCTGTTATTTGAACTTCGGTATAGAAAAGTTATAAATAAATAAAATAATAATAATTTCACTTTTGTTCCTGCAGCGCTTGCCAGTGGTGGACCAGCTGATTTATCCCAGCTACACGCTGTCATATGATATTTCCAGAACTTGTGTTTCCAATTTCTAACCTTAGTGTTTGCTTGAGGGACCTCCACCAATCTTGTTTTATATTTCTGTAAATGTTTACTTTTCCATCTCAGTCTAACTGGATCTCTCATTAACATAAGGTTTACTGCTTGTGAAATCTGTATTTTATTAGCAGCTGAAGATATCTGTGTCTATTTCGCACCAGGGGATTTTACTCCCATAATCACTAATCTGCTTCTCTACAGAACCAACTTTAGAAGGTGATTGTCAATTGCCCGTCCAAGCTGACCATCGGCAGGTTTCCTTTTCAACAAGATATATGAAGTAGGCCTGTTATTTCTAGACCATAACTTTAAATCTTTAATTTCTCCAGTGTGCTCTGCTTACATTTTATTACATTCGTTGATCTGTCAGTTCTCTGCTCTGCTTATCAGGAGGTAGAAGTGGTGGGGACAAAAGTGCTCCAGTAACTCATGGAAGATCCTTGTGGGCAGAACCGTGCTTCTGGCTGGATGAAGACCTGTACGCCCTGAGTGTTCCCCTGTATGTGCCTGTCACTCTGCAGCATGGCGCCTTGTCTGTAGGCCCCGAGTGTTCCCCTGTACGTGCCTGTCATTCTGCAGCATAGCGCCTTGTCTGTAGGCCCTGAGTGTTCCCCTGTACGTGCCTGTCATTCTGCAGCATGGCGCCTTGTCTGTAGGCCCTGAGTGTTCCCCTGTACCTGCCTGTCATTCTGCAGCATGGCACCTTGTCTGTAGGCCCTGAGTGTTCCCCTGTACGTGCCTGTCATTCTGCAGCATGGCGCCTTGTCTGTAGGCCCTAAGTATTCCCCTGTACGTGCCTGTCATTCTGCAGCATGGCGCCTTGTCTGTAGGCCCCGAGTGTTCCCCTGTACGTGCCTGTCACTCTGCAGCATGGCGCCTTGTCTGTAGGCCCCGAGTGTTCCCCTGTACGTGCCTGTCACTCTGCAGCATGGCGCCTTGTCTGTAGGCCCTGAGTGTTCCCCTGTACGTGCCTGTCACTCTGCAGCATGGCGCCTTGTCTGTAGGCCCTGAGTGTTCCCCTGTACGTGCCTGTCACTCTGCAGCATGGCGCCTTGTCTGTAGGCCCTGAGTGTTCCCCTGTACGTGCCTGTCACTCTGCAGCATGGGGCCTTGTCTGTAGGCCCTGAGTGTTCCCCTGTACGTGCCTGTCACTCTGCAGCATGGCGCCTTGTCTGTAGGCCCTGAGTGTTCCCCTGTACGTGCCTGTCACTCTGCAGCATGGCGCCTTGTCTGTAGGCCCTGAGTGTTCCCCTGTACGTGCCTGTCATTCTGCAGCATGGCGCCTTGTCTGTAGGCCCTGAGTGTTCCCCTGTACGTGCCTGTCACTCTGCAGCATGGTGCCTTGTCTGTAGGCCCTGAGTATTCCCTTGTACGTGCCTGTCACTCTGCAGCATGGCGCCTTGTCTGTAGGCCCTGAGTGTTCCCCTGTACGTGCCTGTCATTGTGCAGCATGGCGCCTTGTCTGTAGGCCCTGAGTGTTCCCCTGTACGTGCCTGTCACTGTGCAGCATGGCGCCTTGTCTGTAGGCCCTGAGTGTTCCCCTGTACGTGCCTGTCATTCTGCAGCATGGCGCCTTGTCTGTAGGCCCTGAGTGTTCCCCTGTACGTGCCTGTCATTCTGCAGCATGGTGCCTTGTCTGTAGGCCCTGAGTGTTCCCGTGTACGTGCCTGTCATTCTGCAGCATGGCGCCTTGTCTGTAGGCCCTGAGTGTTCCCCTGTACGTGCCTGTCATTCTGCAGCATGGCGCCTTGTCTGGGTACCTGCTCTGTCTTGCACGCTGCTCTACCACCTGTGTGACATGATTGCATTATAAGACAGTGTCTGCTCCCTCCTTTTTTCTCTGTTTTGCTTTTAGGAGTGTAGAGCATGGCCTTGTTTCCTAGGTGCAATCCTCTGATACGTGCGGAGAAAGGCACGCGCAGTTTTTGTGGCCATGGAGTTGTGCTTGTCGTATTGCTTGCCTTTGACTTTCAGGGTTAGTTTATGTGTCTTCTCGCTTCTGTATGCCATGCCTTTCAATTCTTGGTCATGCTTTTTCGTGTAACTGTTATTCCCTTAGAAGTCACTAGTCAGCTTCTCCTGGGTTGCATTCCCTGCATAGGACACCAGAGGCAGGCTGAGCTCCAGAGTTTCACTGCATGGATGAGACAATGAGCTTTCATATTCGGTAATGTACGGAGAGCTCATGTGCTACTCTCCTAAGGTGAGGTCTGTGCTCGCATGCTCTTGGTACCAGTGTTTCTATAGCTTTAAGGTGCACTGTAGATAAAAATCATTGAACACAAAGCTGACTGCTGACTTACAGTGCCACATATGATGTCAGGTCGCGAGGCACAGAGAAAAAACCCCAGGTCTGCAGGGAAGACTGTGAGGGACAGTGCATGCATGGGCCCTGCCGAGAAGCGAGCAGAGCAAGGGTACGGCCCGGGGAGCAGGCTGCAAAGATAAGATTTTCTCTTTACAATGCAGAGAGCTGAAAATAAGAGCTGTGGCTCCGAACAGTACAGAGCACAGGAATAAAGCAGGTAAAAAAAAACATCCGTTTGTGTAACCCTGCCCAAGGAAGAGGGCTAGGGCTGCAGAGCAGTGAAACTGTAAAGCTTGCTGGCCCATAGCTGAGCGCTCAAAAAGAAAGAAAATGTGAAAGTGCCTTTAAAACAGAGCGTGGTCTGAGGGCCCTGGGTGAAGCAGGTTTAGCTTTGCAGCAGTGCAAGCAGGCAAGCTCCGTTTGCAGAGAGGGCTTTCTCTCAGTGAAGTTAGTGCCAGAAAGGCAGGGGGTTTCTTTGTTTTTACTTTATTTTTACCTTTGAAGAAAAAAAACAAAAACGAGAGAGAGAAACAGTTGTGCACGCTGGGTGCTTACGTAGGGCGAGGCCCTGGTAGAACATGAAACTGTTAGTTTGTGCACAGGGTGCACCTCTGCACTATGCACTAGGATTCAGACAAGGGAAAGCATGGCTCGAGTAAATATGCAAGCCTTGGTTCAGAGCCTCCTAGAAGGGCAGAAAAGTGTACCAGAGTCTCTGGAAAACCAGGAGGCAGACAGGGCAGCAGAGAGAGCACAAGGGGGCAGTACTGAATGGCCTGATGGATGCAGCACCGATAGGCCTACAGTGCAGAAAGGCCTGAGAGGGGCGCTGTCATGGATCCAATGAGTGCAATACAGAACCAGCAGCTGGATGAAATAGAGGAATTTCTGGCAGAAAGGACCCCGATGGAGAGTGAGTTGTGGCAATTCTCGGAAGAGACCATGGTGTTAAAGAAGAAGGAAAGACTGCCAGCCAAGGAAGGGCTAGGGGCACCTGGAAGCTGACGAGGGCCTGCAGCCGTTTGACCCACAGGACTGGTCCTTTCCCCTCCAGAGTGACAAAGCTACAAAGGAAGAGAAAAGAGGCAAAGATGCTGGAGCCAGGGGAAAGCCTGTGAGCGGTGTGACAAGAGAGCCTGTGAGCGGTGTGACAAGAAAGCCTGTGAGCGGTGTGACGAGAGAGCCTGTGAACGGTGTGACAAGAGAGCCTGTGAATGGTGTGACAAGAAAGCCTGTGAACGGTGTGACAAGAAAGCCTGTGAATGGTGTGACAAGAGAGCCTGTGAACGGTGTGACAAGAAAGCCTGTGAACGGTGTGACGAGAGAGCCTGTGAACAGTGTGACAAGAAAGCCTGTGAACGGTGTGACGAGAAAGCCTGTGAACGGTGTGACAAGAGAGCCTGTGAACGGTGTGACGAGAGAGCCTGTGAACGGTGTGACAAGAAAGCCTGTGAACGGTGTGACGAGAGAGCCTGTGAGCGGTGTGACAAGAAAGCCTGTGAACGGTGTGACGAGAGAGCCTGTGAACGGTGTGACGAGAGAGCCTGTGAGCGGTGTGACGAGAGAGCCTGTGAACGGTGTGACAAGAAAGCCTGTGAAGGGTGTGACGAGAGAGCCTGTGAGCGGTGTGACGAGAAAGCCTGTGAACGGTGTGACGAGAGAGCCTGTGAGCGGTGTGACAAGAAAGCCTGTGAACGGTGTGACGAGAGAGCCTGTGAACGGTGTGACAAGAAAGCCTGTGAACGGTGTGACGAGAGAGCCTGTGAACGGTGTGACAAGAAAGCCTGTGAACGGTGGTGACGAGAGAGCCTGTGAACGGTGTGACAAGAAAGCCTGTGAACGGTGTGACGAGAGAGCCTGTGAGCGGTGTGACGAGAGAGCCTGGAACGGTGTGACAAGAAAGCCTGTGAACGGTGTGACAGAGAGCCTGTGAGCGGTGTGACAAGAAAGCCTGTGAACGGTGTGACGAGAGAGCCTGTGAGCGGTGTGGACAAGAAAGCCTGTGAACGGTGTGGACAAGAAAGCCTATGAACGGTGTGACGAGAGAGCCTGTGAACGGTGTGACGAGAGAGCCTGTGAACGGTGTGACGAGAGAGCCTGTGAACGGTGTGACGAGAGAGCCTGTGAACGGTGTGACGAGAGAGCCTGTGAACGGTGTGACAAGAAAGCCTGTGAACGGTGTGACGAGAGAGCCTGTGAGCGGTGTGACGAGAGAGCCTGTGAACGGTGTGACGAGAAAGCCTGTGAACGGTGTGACGAGAAAGCCTGTGAACGGTGTGACAAGAAAGCCTGTGAACGGTGTGACGAGAGAGCCTGTGAACGGTGTGACGAGAGAGCCTGTGAGCGGTGTGACGAGAGAGCCTGTGAGCGGTGTGACAAGAAAGCCTGTGAACGGTGTGACGAGAGAGCCTGTGAGCGGTGTGACAAGAAAGCCTGTGAACGGTGTGACGAGAGAGCCTGTGAGCGGTGTGACAAGAAAGCCTGTTTCAGGAACAGATGATAGAAGGAAAGCCTTAAGTTACAAAGACAGACACAGCTGAAGGCCAGAGAAGAGGACAAGAAGTCAACTGCCTGACTGATGTGCAGGACAGGCCATGCTGGAGCTTTGGAGACGGCAATACAGACGACCTTGGGGGTGGCCATGCAGCATGGCCCGTGGGCTGCCACACTGATTGGCTGCAGCAACTCAGCAAGGAGGACAGGGAGAGAGAGAGAGATGCTGCTGAGATCCCAGAGCGGGGGGCTGTGGTGAGCCCAGAAAGAGATGCTGCTGAGATCCCAGAGTGGGGGGCTCTGGTGAGCCCAGAAAGAGGTGCCATGGAGAGCCCAGAGAGGGGGGCTGTGGTGAGCCCAGAAAGAGGTGCCATGGAGAGCCCAGAGAGGGGGGCTGTGGTGAGCCCAGAAAGAGGTGCCATGGAGAGCCCAGAGAGGGGGGCTGTGGTGAGCCCAGAAAGAGGTGCCATGGAGAGCCCAGAGAGGGGGGCTGTGGTGAGCCCAGAAAGAGATGCTGCTGAGATCCCAGAGCGGGGGGCTGTGGTGAGCCCAGAAAGAGGTGCCATGGAGAGCCCAGAGAGGGGGGCTGTGGTGAGCCCAGAAAGAGATGCTGCTGAGATCCCAGAGCGGGGGGCTGTGGTGAGCCCAGAAAGAGGTGCCATGGAGAGCCCAGAGAGGGGTACCACCACAGAACGCCCAGTTGGGACCTCGGAGAGTCCAAAGATTGGCACTGTTGGGAGCTTAGAAGAAGCCCTTGCAGAGGGGTCAGAGAGAGGCACTACTGGGAGCCCAGAAGGGGTCACTGCAGAGTAGCTGGCGGCTGCAATGCGGACTCAGCAGGTACCACCGTGGCAACACACTAAGCTAAGGAAATCACACGAGGTCACCATCGCTGACCTGGAAGCTCAAGTGGCAGATGCAGCCAGGAAGCAGGACAATAGTCGGCTGGAAAAGGAACAGTTTCTACAAAATATCCGTGCGTCGCGCGACGAAGGAGTACGACAAAGGGGCCTGCCCCTTTGTCTCGCCCCGAAGGAGCCACAAGTCAAACCCTCGGTCTTCCAGCTCTGGTTTTATATCTCATCTCCTCGTCAGCTGCTCACCATTTCAGCTCCTTCATAATAACAGCGGATCAACTACTGGCTGAAGTATCAGAGCTCAAACACCGAAAGACAGCGGCACTAGCCTTCAATCTCCATCCTCCCACAATAAAACCTACCAAGCCACTCCATACTACCGCGTCCAAGATTCCAGCTCCAGACCCCCACAGACCACGCCAGCTTCAATCCAAGAACCAGTGGAATTGCCGGAGTGGCAACAGATTCCACAGAGGAACTTCAGAGATCTTAGAAAAGGAGACTATTCTCGGACTACACTAACCCAGCATTCGCCCAGCATACACCCAGCATTCATCTGATTACATTCTCCCAGCATTCGTTCGACTACAACGATTCCGTCAGACATCTGACTTCAGCTACCTCCACCCGCTAACATGCACCCCATCACAATTCCCATTATACATAACTACAAGTGGAGAGCACCAAAACCCCCCACTCCCCACCTTCACAACTGCCCACATAGATTCAGGCCCTTCCCCATACCAAGACAACAAAGACTCATATCCATCATGACTTCTCCCATCACGCAACTTCTTGGCCTCTCTCTTTTCACTTTAAACCCTATTCAACGCTCAATCACTTTCCAAAAAAATTCACCTTCTCAATGATTACCTCATCGACAACAACCCAGACATATGTGCAATAACAGAAACTTGGTTAAAACCTTCAGACATAACACTAACAAACCAGCTACCAACTCAAACATTTGACCTCTTCTCAATACCCAGACCCCAAAAAAAAGGAGGAGGAATCCTACTTGCCGCAAAAAAACAACTGGGCCTAACCCTACAACAATCATATTCCACTACAAAACTGGAATGCTCCCTATTCAAATCACAACAACTTCAAATATTTCTCATCTACGCCACACCAGGAACCCTAGACACCAACCCCTCTCCTCTAATAGAGCTAATAACCAAACACCTCAACTCAGAAAAACCATCTATCATCCTAGGAGACTTCAACTTACACGTCGACTCCACCCCTCAATCTTCAAACTGTGAAACATTTCTTACCTCCCTCAGTCACCTAGGATTCTCACAAATAATCAGCGGTCCCACACACAAGGCAGGTCACACATTAGACCTCATCTTTATCAACGACAGCTTATCTACCTATTCCAATCCCTCCTGTTCTCCAGTCCCCTGGTCAGATCACCAATTCATCAACACGACTCTCAAAATGAAAAACACTCCACCTCCAAACATTAACAAAACCAGGATTCATTTTAGGAAACCATGTTCGATTGATCAACTTAACGAACAATGCTCCAAAGATCTCAACCAACTAGACCTCTCAGATGCCGACACAGCCATTACCTCATGGATCAAACTCACAAACAAAATAGCTGATCAACTTTGCCCAATCTCCTCCAAAACTATTCAACCAGCACGAGACAACAGAAAACCGTGGTTCACCCCAGATCTCAAATCCCTGAAACAAAAACTTCGAAACAAAGAACAAAGCTGGAGAAACAACCCTTCACACTCAGCAAAACTGGACTACAAAAACACCCTCAACACCTACAGAAATGCCATCCACAAAACACAGAAAGACTTCTATGCAAAAAGAATTCACAATTTCATCTTCGATTCAAAAGCTCTATTTTCATACGTCTCATCTCTTACCAAACCAATGCCCCCATCCATTCCAGACCAACAAGCACTCAACAAGGCAAACGAATTGGCCACTTATTTTAAAACAAAAATCTCCAACCTCACTCAACACCTTACAACCCACAACTCCCCACCTATACCTATGAGCGCTTTTCAATTCACTCAGAACGCCAGACTAGAGGCTTTCGAACCCACATCTGCCATGGAGATCGAAAACATACTCAAAAAAATTAAACCAGCTGCTCATCCCTCAGACCCACTACCAACCAACTTGCTCACCGCCATCACTAACACTGTAGCAAAACCCATTGCAGAAATCATTAATACCTCCTTAGCCCAAGGCATGGTACCCAATCAGTTGAAACTAGCAATTCTCAAACCACTACTGAAAAAACCAAACGCTTCACCTTCTGACCCAGCTAACTTCAGACCCATTGCTAACTTACCATTGATTTCCAAACTGATGGAAAAAGCTGTCAACAAACAACTTTCCGAATACCTCGAGGAACACAACATTCTCTCTCCCGCACAATACGGTTTTCGGAAATCATTAAGCACAGAGTCCCTTCTGCTTTCTCTCACGGATACCTTACTTCTGAATCTGGAAAAAAAACAATCATACCTACTGGTTCTCCTAGATTTATCCGCAGCATTCGACACGGTAAATCACTCACAACTCTTAGACCAACTATCAAACATAGGAATTAAAGGCACGGCTCTCAGTTGGTTTAAATCATTCTTATCAAACAGGTTCTACAAAGTCAGAATAAACAACAAGAAATCTGAACCCATCCTATCAGACCAAGGCGTTCCACAAGGTTCATCTCTATCTCCCACCCTGTTCAACATTTACCTCCTCCCCCTCTGCCATCTGCTATCAAAACTCAAGCTTACCCACTACCTCTACGCAGACGACATCCAGATCCTCTTACCCATCTCAGAATCTATTCAAAAAACTTTATCCTTCTGGGAGGACTGTTTACAACCAATTAAACAACTACTCTCCAACCTTAACTTGATTTTAAACTCCAGCAAAACAGAGATGCTACTTATCTCACACGACCCACACATCAACTCACCTTACCTTTATCAATCCACCTCATCAAATATTGATCTCTCTTCAGATGTCAGAGATCTAGGAGCATGGCTTGACAATCAACTTAACTTGAAAAAATTTATAAATACCACCACCAAAGACTGTTTCTATAAATTACAAGTCCTCAAAAAGTTAAAACCTCTCCTTCACTTTAATGATTTTCGCCTTGTCCTACAATCCATTATTTTTTCAAAACTCGACTACTGCAACGCAATCCTACTCTCCCTCCCCGCTAACAGTATCAAACCCCTTCAGATGGTACAGAACGCTGCCGCCAGAATCCTAACAAACACCAATAAAAAAGAACATATCTCCCCCATTCTGAGCAACCTCCACTGGCTACCCATCAAACAGAGAATCCTTTTTAAAACCCTCACCATTATTCACAAATCAATAAACAACATCGCCCCTATATCTCTCCAAACGCAACTTCGTCCACACCTATCCTGCAGACCCATCAGAAGCGCCTACAGAGGCACACTGTTCGCCCCACCAGCAACATCTTTACTAAGAAAAAGAGCACTCTCAACCGCAGGACCACACCATTGGAACGCTCTCCCTCCAGACCTACGCCTCGAACCCAGTCTGCCAGAGTTCAAAAAAAAGTTTAAAACCTGGCTCTTCAGACAAGCGTTCCAATTTACAGAATCCAACTAAGCACCTTATCCTGATTGAACCTTAAATTAACAATATTCAACATATATATATGCAATATTTAACTTTTTAATTATTTTAATTTAATTTAGGTCACGAAAACATTCAATGTTTAATTGTTAATTGTTATTTTTCAATGTTATTTTTCAATGTTCATTGTTCGATGTTCATTGTTCGATGTAAACAACCCCGGTCTGACCTCCCAGACTGGGGCAATCTTTTCGTTTATTGTAAACCGGACTGATTTGTATTGTATACAGGAATTCCGGTATATAAAAATTAAAAATCAATAAATAAATAAATAAATAATATAGACAACTTGTAGTCAACCTTTTTTTTTTTTAAATTTTTTATTTCTCAATTTTCATTATTTTTCACATACAGAAAATTAATTACAATAAGTATTAACAACAGACAAGAAATTAACTTCCTATTACCAATAAACAAGTACATCTTTTCTGTTTTTAACTTCATAAAGTAAAGAAAAGATCCAGTAAAACTCTGGAACATACAATACAAAAAGTGGAAAAGGAATAAGAATTAATGAGAGAATATCAGCACCTTTTTCCTATTGGCTCTGAACAACTTGGGTTATACTGGTTTCAACTTTACAGTTATCCAAAAAGCTTCTTAATTGTAGTCAACCTTTAACCCCAGAGCTACATGAAAAGGAAACTGCTGCCCTGCAGAGCAACCTGGAAAAGCTGTAGGGATCTGCATGGAGCCACGGCCTGGAGCAAGCCAAGGCTCCAACTGCAGGCTGCCTATGCCGCTGGCAGTAGCCCTCAGTGAGGGCAGGGCTCAAGAGAGCGAGGACACAGTCCATGCAGACCTGGATGGTCCGAGGAAGCCAGGAATGGGACACGGTTTACAGCTACGACCTGCCCAAACACAAGGCAGCCCCATGTGAGGCGCCAGCTGCAGAATGCAGGCAGGTGCAAGGTCGGCTCCTGCCACTGAAAGAGCCCCTGAGCCAGGAAGCACAGGCCACGCTGCGCACTTACACTCAGCTCCAGGGGACCTCGAGGATGCTCCATCCTTGCATTTGGTAAGTCTTGCTAAGTCCAGGGAGAGGGACTTTTGGGCTGAATGACCAGAGCAGCTGAGCTTGATAACCTGCACAGAGACATTCAGAAGAGGCTTAAAACATACCTGCAAGGTTTCCACGCACAGGAGGGGAGCTTTTATCAAAGGAAAGGAGGGGTCATGGGATGAGGCTGAAAGGGGGTAATCTTAGGAAATATTCCTTTACAGAGAGGGTGGTGGATGCACGGCACGGCCTCCCAGTGGAGGCGCTGGAGACATAGGGGATCTCTGAGGGAGTGGTAGGGATCATGATAGAAAGAAAGAAACATAGAAATGACGGCAGAAGAAGACCAAACGGCCCATCCAGTCTGCCCAGCAAGCTTCACACTTCTTTCCTCTCACACTTATCTGTTACTCTTGGCTCTTAGTAACCTTTTGGTTCTATTTCCCTTCCACCCCCAACATTAATGTAGAGAGCAGTGTTGGAGCTGCATCTAAGTGAAATATCTAGCTTAATTAGTTAGGGATAGTAACCGCCGCAATAAGCAAGCTACACCCATGCTTATTTGTTTACCCAGACTATGTAATTCAGTCCTTGTTGGTTGTTGTCTGTATATAGATCCTCTTTTCTTCATTCCCCCTGCCATTGAAGCAGAGAGTTATGCTGGATATGCATTGAAATGATGCTGAAAAGTTGGTGTGCATGGGCAGATTGGATAGATTCTGTGGGGTTTTTCTGCCGTCATGATTCTGTTTCTAAAACAGACTCGTTTCAACAAGCTTTGCTGGATTCTGTTAAGTTAGGCTTCAGTTTTTGTAATTTTATTATGCTTTAGAGTGCTGGCATTAGTCCTATAGGTTATGATTTTATTATCTGTAATGTATGAGGCAGGGTTTAAGAGCAGATTAGTTATTTTTCTTTCTGAGTTACTAAATGTTATGAATGTTTTGTTGTATGCAGCCTTGAGCTATGGATTTAAGTGTGGGATACACATTTTTTTCAATGTACACCGCCTCAGGGTGGAGTCCCTCACACTTGGTATCCTAGGCTGCTCTCCCGGCGCGCGCACAGGCCACTCACCGGTGTGCGCGATACAGTATTCAAATGAGGTGGTGCGGTAGAATCAGGCAAAAGGAGGCGCTAGGGACACTAGCACGTCCCTAGCGCCTCCTTTTGGCCCGGAGCGGCGGCTGTCAGCGGGTTTGACAGCCGACGCTCAATTTTGCCGGCGTCCGGTTTCCGAGCCCGTGGCTGTCAGCGGGTTTGACAGCCGACGCTCAATTTTGCCGGCGTCCGGTTTCCGAGCCCGCTGACAGCCACGGGCTCGGAAACCGGACGCCGGCAAAATTGAGCGTCCGGTTTTCGGCCCAACAGCCGCGGGTTGAATTCAAAAATTTTTTTTTAACTTTTTTTACTCTTCGGGACCTCCGACTTAATATCGCCATGATATTAAGTCGGAGGGTGCACAGAAAAGCAGTTTTTACTTTCCCGGTGCCGGAAGAAATTAACGCCGACCTTTGGGTCGGCGCTAATTTCTGAAAGTAAAATGTGCGGCTTGGCTGCACATTTTACTTTCTGTATCCAGCACGCTATTAGGTGCCGCGGGTTGGACGCGCGTTTTCCTCCCCTTACTGAATAAGGGGTAAGGGAAAACGCGCGTGCAAGAGCAGGATAACAGTGCGCTCTGTCGGAGCCCACTGTACTGTATCGGCCTGAATGTTCCCTGGGCTGGTAACTCTGAAAAGCCCTCTTTCCTGCTGGACGTTTTGTTTCTGAATAGTGATCAGCCCAGACTGTTTCCCGAGGGTAGGAGGGAAGGCAGGAATAAGAACCTGGAACTGTCTTGAGAGGGGATGTTGGTCCAAAAGAAAGCCTCTGAAATAAGCAAGTCTTGTAAGATAAACCCAAAAAATATTTTTAAAACCGTCTGGCAATAAACAGTATAACAGATACTTGAACTCTTTCAACAAATATTTTCTCTTTAAACAATATTTCCAGAAAAGACTTTCTATAAACCTTTACATATGCTTAAACCGCACATACATTTCAAACAATTCAAACTTGTTTGGTGCAGCGCAAGATACCTTGAAACACTTAATTATATTTTTTTCCTGGTAGAAATGTTGTAGCATGCCCAAGTAAGCATCAGATAAATATTGTACTAGCACATGTCTTTGCCTTACTCTGACTGTGTGTTTACTCTCAAACCTGGTGTTTGTAAGAAAACCATTCTTCCTATTGTCTTTTTTTCTTCCCAGGCTGCACATGTACAGCGTCCCTGGAAGTGAGCTTGTGCTATCTTTCTGTGTGCTAGACTGGCCACATCCAGTGTCTGCGTCCTGAGGGGTGTGGACACTTAGCTCGGGTCCCGGATAGACGCTCCTGTGCGGTGCTCTCCGGGTGACAGGTCCTAAGACCCCCTGCTCCCTGACTATGCCAAAGCAATAAGAGAGACTCCCTCTCTGGCATCCAAAATCTTCCACAAGCTAATTAAACTGATTTGCTAGCTAAACAAAACAAAAGAATAAACAAAAGTTCCCTGTCTTGAATATTATTTAAAGTGGTACAGCACACATTCACTTTCACAGTCCAAGACTTTACCATTAGCTATCCTGTCTCTCTGCATTTTGCTGGAGTCTCCCCTGGTATTTTCAGCCCCTGCACTCGTTGCATTTTGCTGGGGTCTCCCCTGCTATTTTCAGCCCCTGCTCTCTGCATTTTGCTAGAGTCTCCCCTGCTATTTTCAGTCCCTGTGTTCTCTGCATTTTGCTGGAGTCTCCCCTGGTATTTTCAGCCCCTGCACTCGTTGCATTTTGCTGGGGTCTCCCCTGCTATTTTCAGCCCCTGCTCTCTGCATTTTGCTGGAGTCTCCCCTGGTATTTTCAGTCCCTGTGTTCTCTGCATTTTGCTGGAGTCTCCCCTGGTATTTTCAGTCCCTGTGCTCTCTGCATTTTGCTGGGGTCTCCCCTGGTATTTTCAGTCCCTGTGCTCTCTGCATTTTGCTGGTCTTCCCTGATATTTTCAGTTTCTGTGCGCTCTGCATTTTGCTGGAATCTTCTCATATATTCAGCTTTTTTGCCCTCTGCGTTTTGCAGGAGTTGCCCTAGTATTTTCAGCTCCTTTGTGCTCTCTGCATTTTGCTGGGGGTTCCCCTGATATTTTCAGTCCCTGTGCTCTCTGCATTTTGCTGGTCTTCCCTGATATTTCAGTTTCTGTGCGCTCTGCATTTTGCTGGAATCTCTTCTCATATTTTCAGCTTTTTTGCCCTCTGCGTTTTGCAGGAGTTGCCCTAGTATTTTCAGCTCCTTTGTGCTCTCTGCATTTTGCTGGGGGTTCCCCTGGTATTTTCAGTCCCTGTGCTCTCTGCATTTTGCTGGTCTTCCCTGGTATTTTCAGTTTCTGTGCGCTCTGCATTTTGCTGGAATCTCTTCTCATATTTTCAGCTTTTTTGCCCTCTGCGTTTTGCAGGAATTGCCCTAGTATTTTCAGCTCCTTTGTGCTCTCTGCATTTTTCCGGAGTCTCCTCTGGTATTTCCAGTTCCTGCACTCTCTGCATTTGCTGGATTTCCCCCTGGTATTTTCAGTCCCTGTGTTCTCTGCATTTTGCTGGAGTCTCCCCTGGTATTTTCAGTCCCTGTGTTCTCTGCATTTTGCTGGAGTCTCCCCTGGTATTTTCAGTCCCTGTGTTCTCTGCATTTTGCTGGAGTCTCCCCTGGTATTTTCAGTCCGTGTGTTCTCTGCATTTTGCTGGAGTCTCCCCTGGTATTTTCAGTCCCTGTGTTCTCTGCATTTTGCTGGAGTCTCCTCTGGTATTTTCAGTCCGTGTGTTCTCTGCATTTTGCTGGAGTCTCCCCTGGTATTTTCAGTCCCTGTGTTCTCTGCATTTTGCTGGAGTCTCCCCTGGTATTTTCAGTCCGTGTGTTCTCTGCATTTTGCTGGAGTCTCCCCTGGTATTTTCAGTCCCTGTGTTCTCTGCATTTTGCTGGAGTCTCCCATGGTATTTTCAGTCCCTGTGTTCTCTGCATTTTGCTGGAGTCTCCCCTGGTATTTTCAGTCCGTGTGTTCTCTGCATTTTGCTGGAGTCTCCCCTGGTATTTTCAGTCCGTGTGTTCTCTGCATTTTGCTGGAGTCTCCCCTGGTATTTTCAGTCCGTGTGTTCTCTGCATTTTGCTGGAGTCTCCCCTGGTATTTTCAGTCCGTGTGTTCTCTGCATTTTGCTGGAGTCTCCCCTGGTATTTCCAGTTCCTGCACTCTCTGCATTTGCTGGCTTTTCCCCTGGTATTTTCAGCTCCCATGTTCTCTGCATTTGTTGGAATCTCTGCTGGTATTTTCAGCCCCTGCAAGCTCTGCATTTTGCTGCAGACTTCAATATTTTCAGCCTTATCTTTTGCATTTTGCTGCTGTTTCCAACATTTTCAGCCCCTGAGAATCTGCAGTATATTTCCCCTGTCTCTCTATAACAGTTTTGAAAGCTCTTGGGGGCACAAGGACAGTGACCTAGGGTTGTGGCCAGCCAACATCTTTCTTTCCTTGATCCAGCTTCTACAAGACTGCAGTGCCTGAATGCTTCACTGTATTTCGTGTGACTCTTAGTAACCTTTGTGGCCGGTTGTACACTCTCTAATGCAAACCATTTGGTTTTTTTGAAATTCCAGTTCCATTCCTGGTAATTAATCTGTAAAACTGGTTTTTGTAATGCTGCTCTCCAGCTCAGGAGCAAATACAGGGTGCAGGCTAAGGACTTAACAGTTAAAGGGTTAATAGGTAGAGGGAGAGTTGTTGCATTTGATAGTAAGATTCTGGCCAGCAGGAGACAGCACAGCCCTGTGGGAAACCCTGAGGAGCTCCCAAAGGAGAGAATTAGACAGGGCACCACCTCCACTTAACTCACTAGCAGCTTTTTATCTGATTGTCAGGATGGTCAGTGAAAGGGGTCTGTGTTGTCTGGAAAAGGTGCACTTAAAAGAGAATTGCCTTTTCTTCAAGTTGTGATTAGTGTAGTATAAAGGAGACCTTCCCTGTCCTCATGCTAGGATCAGTGTAAAGGAGATCTGCCTTATCCTCAGGCTCTGATCAATGTATAGTGTAAAGGAGACCTGCCCTGTCCTCAGGCTCTGATCAATGTATAGTGTAAAGGAGACCTGCCCTGTCCTCAGGCTCTGATCAATGTATAGTGTAAAGGAGACCTGCCCTATCCTCAGGCTCTGATCAATGTATAGTGTAAAGGAGACCTGCCCTATCCCCAGGCTCTGATCAATGTATAGTGTAAAGGAGACCTGCCCTGTCCTCAGGCTTTGATCAATGTATAGTGTAAAGGAGACCTGCCCTATCCTCAGGCTCTGATCAATGTATAGTGTAAAGGAGACCTGCCCTGTCCTCAGGCTCTGATCAATGTGTAGTGTAAAGGAGACCTGCCCTATCCTCAGGCTCTGATCAATGTATAGTGTAAAGGAGACCTGCCCTGTCCTCAGGCTCTGATCAATGTGTAGTGTAAAGGAGACCTGCCCTGTCCTCAGGCTCTGATTAATGTATAGTGTACAGGAGACCTGCCCTGTCCTCAGGCTCTGATCAATGTGTAGTGTAAAGGAGACCTGCCCTATCCTCAGGCTCTGATCAATGTATAGTGTAAAGGAGACCTGCCCAGTCCTCAGGCTCTGATCAATGTGTAGTGTAAAGGAGACCTGCCCTGTCCTCAGGCTCTGATCAATGTGTGGTGTAAAGGAGACCTGCCCTATCCTCAGACTCTGATCAATGTATAGTGTAAAGGAGACCTGCCCTATCCTCAGGCTCTGATCAATGTATAGTGTAAAGGAGACCTGCCCTGTCCTCAGGCTCTGATCAATGTATAGTGTAAAGGAGACCTGCCCTGTCCTCAGGCTCTGATCAATGTATAGTGTAAAGGAGACCTGCCCTATCCCCAGGCTCTGATCAATGTGTAGTGTAAAGGAGACCTGCCCTGTCCTCAGGCTCTGATCAATGTGTAGTGTAAAGGAGACCTGCCCTGTCCTCAGGCTCTGATCAATGTGTAGTGTAAAGGAGACCTGCCCTATCCTCAGGCTCTGATCAATGTATAGTGTAAAGGAGACCTGCCCTATCCCCAGGCTCTGATCAATGTATAGTGTAAAGGAGACCTGCCCTGTCCTCAGGCTCTGATCAATGTATAGTGTAAAGGAGACCTGCCCTATCCTCAGGCTCTGATCAATGTGTAGTGTAAAGGAGACCTGCCCTATCCTCAGGCTCTGATCAATGTGTGGTGTAAAGGAGACCTGCCCTGTCCTCAGGCTCTGATCAATGTATAGTGTAAAGGAGACCTGCCCTGTCCTCAGACTCTGATCAATGTGTAGTGTAAAGGAGACCTGCCCTGTCCTCAGGCTCTGATCAATGTATAGTGTAAAGGAGACCTGCCCTGTCCTCAGGCTCTGATCAATGTGTAGTGTAAAGGAGACCTGCCCTATCCTCAGGCTCTGATCAATGTGTAGTGTAAAGGAGACCTGCCCTGTCCTCAGGCTCTGATCAATGTATAGTGTAAAGGAGACCTGCCCTGTCCTCAGGCTCTGATCAATGTGTAGTGTAAAGGAGACCTGCCCTATCCTCAGGCTCTGATCAATGTGTAGTGTAAAGGAGACCTGCCCTATCCTCAGGCTCTGATCAATGTATAGTGTAAAGGAGACCTGCCCTGTCCTCAGGCTCTGATTAATGTATAGTGTAAAGGAGACCTGCCCTGTCCTCAGGCTCTGATCAATGTGTAGTGTAAAGGAGACCTGCCCTATCCTCAGGCTCTGATCAATGTGTAGTGTAAAGGAGACCTGCCCTATCCTCAGGCTCTGATCAATGTGTAGTGTAAAGGAGACCTGCCCTATCCTCAGGCTCTGATCAATGTATAGTGTAAAGGAGACCTGCCCTGTCCTCAGGCTCTGATCAATGTATAGTGTAAAGGAGACCTGCCCTGTCCTCAGGCTCTGATCAATGTATAGTGTAAAGGAGACCTGCCCTATCCTCAGGCTCTGATCAATGTATAGTGTAAAGGAGACCTGCCCTATCCTCAGGCTCTGATCAATGTATAGTGTAAAGGAGACCTGCCCTATCCTCAGGCTCTGATCAATGTGTGGTGTAAAGGAGACCTGCCCTGTCCTCAGGCTCTGATTAATGTATAGTGTAAAGGAGACCTGCCCTATCCTCAGGCTCTGATCAATGTATAGTGTAAAGGAGACCTGCCCTATCCTCAGGCTCTGATCAATGTATAGTGTAAAGGAGACCTGCCCTATCCTCAGGCTCTGATCAATGTATAGTGTAAAGGAGACCTGCCCTATCCTCAGGCTCTGATCAATGTGTAGTGTAAAGGAGACCTGCCCTGTCCTCAGGCTCTGATCAATGTGTAGTGTAAAGGAGACCTGCCCTGTCCTCAGGCTCTGATCAATGTGTAGTGTAAAGGAGACCTGCCCTGTCCTCAGGCTCTGATCAATGTATAGTGTAAAGGAGACCTGCCCTATCCCCATGCTCTGATTAATGTATAGTGTAAAGGAGACCTGCCCTATCCTCAGGCTCTGATCAATGTACAGTGTAAAGGAGACCTGCCCTATCCTCAGGCTCTGATCAATGTATAGTGTAAAGGAGACCTGCCCTGTCCTCAGGCTCTGATCAATGTGTAGTGTAAAGGAGACCTGCCCTGTCCTCAGACTCTGATCAATGTATAGTGTAAAGGAGACCTGCCCTGTCCTCAGGCTCTGATCAATGTATAGTGTAAAGGAGACCTGCCCTGTCCTCAGGCTCTGATCAATGTATAGTGTAAAGGAGACCTGCCCTGTCCTCAGGCTCTGATCAATGTATAGTGTAAAGGAGACCTGCCCTATCCTCAGGCTCTGATCAATGTGTAGTGTAAAGGAGACCTGCCCTATCCTCAGGCTCTGATCAATGTATAGTGTAAAGGAGACCTGCCCTATCCTCAGGCTCTGATCAATGTGTAGTGTAAAGGAGACCTGCCCTGTCCTCAGGCTCTGATCAATGTGTAGTGTAAAGGAGACCTGCCCTGTCCTCAGGCTCTGATCAATGTATAGTGTAAAGGAGACCTGCCCTATCCCCATGCTCTGATTAATGTATAGTGTAAAGGAGACCTGCCCTATCCTCAGGCTCTGATCAATGTACAGTGTAAAGGAGACCTGCCCTATCCTCAGGCTCTGATCAATGTATAGTGTAAAGGAGACCTGCCCTGTCCTCAGGCTCTGATCAATGTGTAGTGTAAAGGAGACCTGCCCTGTCCTCAGGCTCTGATCAATGTGTAGTGTAAAGGAGACCTGCCCTGTCCTCAGGCTCTGATCAATGTGTAGTGTAAAGGAGACCTGCCCTGTCCTCAGGCTCTGATCAATGTATAGTGTAAAGGAGACCTGCCCTGTCCTCAGGCTCTGATCAATGTATAGTGTAAAGGAGACCTGCCCTGTCCTCAGGCTCTGATCAATGTGTAGTGTAAAGGAGACCTGCCCTGTCCTCAGGCTCTGATCAATGTGTAGTGTAAAGGAGACCTGCCCTGTCCTCAGGCTCTGATCAATGTATAGTGTAAAGGAGACCTGCCCTGTCCTCAGGCTCTGATCAATGTATAGTGTAAAGGAGACCTGCCCTGTCCTCAGGCTCTGATCAATGTGTAGTGTAAAGGAGACCTGCCCTGTCCTCAGGCTCTGATCAATGTGTAGTGTAAAGGAGACCTGCCCTGTCCTCAGGCTCTGATCAATGTATAGTGTAAAGGAGACCTGCCCTGTCCTCAGGCTCTGATCAATGTGTAGTGTAAAGGAGACCTGCCCTATCCTCAGGCTCTGATCAATGTATAGTGTAAAGGAGACCTGCCCTGTCCTCAGGCTCTGATCAATGTGTAGTGTAAAGGAGACCTGCCCTGTCCTCAGGCTCTGATCAATGTGTAGTGTAAAGGAGACCTGCCCTATCCTCAGGCTCTGATCAATGTATAGTGTAAAGGAGACCTGCCCTGTCCTCAGGCTCTGATCAATGTGTAGTGTAAAGGAGACCTGCCCTATCCTCAGGCTCTGATCAATGTATAGTGTAAAGGAGACCTGCCCTGTCCTCAGGCTCTGATCAATGTATAGTGTAAAGGAGACCTGCCCTATCCTCAGGCTCTGATCAATGTGTAGTGTAAAGGAGACCTGCCCTATCCTCAGGCTCTGATCAATGTATAGTGTAAAGGAGACCTGCCCTATCCTCAGGCTCTGATCAATGTGTAGTGTAAAGGAGACCTGCCCTGTCCTCAGGCTCTGATCAATGTATAGTGTAAAGGAGACCTGCCCTATCCTCAGGCTCTGATCAATGTGTAGTGTAAAGGAGACCTGCCCTGTCCTCAGGCTCTGATCAATGTATAGTGTAAAGGAGACCTGCCCTATCCTCAGGCTCTGATCAATGTATAGTGTAAAGGAGACCTGCCCTATCCTCAGGCTCTGATCAATGTATAGTGTAAAGGAGACCTGCCCTGTCCTCAGGCTCTGATCAATGTGTAGTGTAAAGGAGACCTGCCCTGTCCTCAGGCTCTGATCAATGTGTAGTGTAAAGGAGACCTGCCCTATCCTCAGGCTCTGATCAATGTATAGTGTAAAGGAGACCTGCCCTATCCTCAGGCTCTGATCAATGTATAGTGTAAAGGAGACCTGCCCTATCCTCAGGCTCTGATCAATGTATAGTGTAAAGGAGACCTGCCCTATCCTCAGGCTCTGATCAATGTGTAGTGTAAAGGAGACCTGCCCTGTCCTCAGGCTCTGATCAATGTATAGTGTAAAGGAGACCTGCCCTATCCTCAGGCTCTGATCAATGTGTAGTGTAAAGGAGACCTGCCCTATCCTCAGGCTCTGATCAATGTATAGTGTAAAGGAGACCTGCCCTGTCCTCAGGCTCTGATCAATGTATAGTGTAAAGGAGACCTGCCCTATCCTCAGGCTCTGATCAATGTATAGTGTAAAGGAGACCTGCCCTATCCTCAGGCTCTGATCAATGTATAGTGTAAAGGAGACCTGCCCTGTCCTCAGGCTCTGATCAATGTGTAGTGTAAAGGAGACCTGCCCTATCCTCAGGCTCTGATCAATGTATAGTGTAAAGGAGACCTGCCCTATCCTCAGGCTCTGATCAATGTATAGTGTAAAGGAGACCTGCCCTATCCTCAGGCTCTGATCAATGTATAGTGTAAAGGAGACCTGCCCTATCCTCAGGCTCTGATCAATGTGTAGTGTAAAGGAGACCTGCCCTGTCCTCAGGCTCTGATCAATGTATAGTGTAAAGGAGACCTGCCCTATCCTCAGGCTCTGATCAATGTGTAGTGTAAAGGAGACCTGCCCTGTCCTCAGGCTCTGATCAATGTATAGTGTAAAGGAGACCTGCCCTATCCTCAGGCTCTGATCAATGTATAGTGTAAAGGAGACCTGCCCTATCCTCAGGCTCTGATCAATGTGTAGTGTAAAGGAGACCTGCCCTGTCCTCAGGCTCTGATCAATGTATAGTGTAAAGGAGACCTGCCCTGTCCTCAGGCTCTGATCAATGTATAGTGTAAAGGAGACCTGCCCTGTCCTCAGGCTCTGATCAATGTATAGTGTAAAGGAGACCTGCCCTGTCCTCAGGCTCTGATCAATGTGTAGTGTAAAGGAGACCTGCCCTGTCCTCAGGCTCTGATCAATGTATAGTGTAAAGGAGACCTGCCCTGTCCTCAGGCTCTGATCAATGTGTAGTGTAAAGGAGACCTGCCCTGTCCTCAGGCTCTGATCAATGTATAGTGTAAAGGAGACCTGCCCTGTCCTCAGGCTCTGATCAATGTATAGTGTAAAGGAGACCTGCCCTATCCTCAGGCTCTGATCAATGTATAGTGTAAAGGAGACCTGCCCTATCCTCAGGCTCTGATCAATGTATAGTGTAAAGGAGACCTGCCCTGTCCTCAGGCTCTGATCAATGTATAGTGTAAAGGAGACCTGCCCTATCCTCAGGCTCTGATCAATGTATAGTGTAAAGGAGACCTGCCCTGTCCTCAGGCTCTGATCAATGTGTAGTGTAAAGGAGACCTGCCCTGTCCTCAGGCTCTGATCAATGTATAGTGTAAAGGAGACCTGCCCTGTCCTCAGGCTCTGATCAATGTACAGTGTAAAGGAGACCTGCCCTGTCCTCAGGCTCTGATTCAATGTATAGTGTAAAGGAGACCTGCCCTATCCTCAGGCTCTGATCAATGTATAGTGTAAAGGAGACCTGCCCTGTCCTCAGGCTCTGATCAATGTGTAGTGTAAAGGAGACCTGCCCTGTCCTCAGGCTCTGATCAATGTATAGTGTAAAGGAGACCTGCCCTGTCCTCAGGCTCTGATCAATGTGTAGTGTAAAGGAGACCTGCCCTGTCCTCAGGCTCTGATCAATGTGTAGTGTAAAGGAGACCTGCCCTATCCTCAGGCTCTGATCAATGTGTAGTGTAAAGGAGACCTGCCCTGTCCTCAGGCTCTGATCAATGTATAGTGTAAAGGAGACCTGCCCTGTCCTCAGGCTCTGATCAATGTGTAGTGTAAAGGAGACCTGCCCTGTCCTCAGGCTCTGATCAATGTGTAGTGTAAAGGAGACCTGCCCTGTCCTCAGGCTCTGATCAATGTATAGTGTAAAGGAGACCTGCCCTGTCCTCAGGCTCTGATCAATGTGTAGTGTAAAGGAGACCTGCCCTGTCCTCAGGCTCTGATCAATGTATAGTGTAAAGGAGACCTGCCCTATCCTCAGGCTCTGATCAATGTATAGTGTAAAGGAGACCTGCCCTGTCCTCAGGCTCTGATTAATGTATAGTGTAAAGGAGACCTGCCCTGTCCTCAGGCTCTGATCAATGTGTAGTGTAAAGGAGACCTGCCCTGTCCTCAGGCTCTGATCAATGTGTAGTGTAAAGGAGACCTGCCCTGTCCTCAGGCTCTGATCAATGTATAGTGTAAAGGAGACCTGCCCTGTCCTCAGGCTTGTATCAATGTGTAGTGTAAAGGAGACCTGCCCTGTCCTCAGGCTCTGTATCAATGTATAGTGTAAAGGAGACCTGCCCTTTCCTCAGGCTGGGCTCAGTGTATAGTGTAAAGGAGACCTGCCCTGTCCTCAGGCTCTGATCAATGTGTAGTGTAAAGGAGACCTGCCGTGTCCTCAGGCTCTGATCAATGTATAGTGTAAAGGAGACCTGCCCTGTCCTCAGGCTCTGATCAATGTATAGTGTAAAGGAGACCTGCCCTGTCCTCAGGCTCTGATCAATGTGTGGTGAAAAGGAGACCTGCCCTGTCCTCAGGCTCTGATCAATGTGTGGTGTAAAGGAGACCTGCCCTGTCCTCAGGCTCTGATCAATGTGTAGTGTAAAGGAGACCTGCCCTGTCCTCAGGCTCTGATCAATGTGTGGTGAAAAGGAGACCTGCCCTGTCCTCAGGCTCTGATCAATGTATAGTGTAAAGGAGACCTGCCCTGTCCTCAGGCTCTGATCAATGTGTGGTGAAAAGGAGACCTGCCCTGTCCTCAGGCTCTGATCAATGTGTAGTGTAAAGGAGACCTGCCGTGTCCTCAGGCTCTGATCAATGTATAGTGTAAAGGAGACCTGCCCTATCCTCAGGCTCTGATTAATGTATAGTGTAAAGGAGACCTGCCCTGTCCTCAGGCTCTGATCAATGTGTAGTGTAAAGGAGACCTGCCCTGTCCTCAGGCTCTGATCAATGTATAGTGTAAAGGAGACCTGCCCTGTCCTCAGGCTCTGATCAATGTATAGTGTAAAGGAGACCTGCCCTGTCCTCAGGCTCTGATCAATGTGTAGTGTAAAGGAGACCTGCCCTGTCCTCAGGCTCTGATCAATGTATAGTGTAAAGGAGACCTGCCCTATCCTCAGGCTCTGATCAATGTGTAGTGTAAAGGAGACCTGCCCTGTCCTCAGGCTCTGATCAATGTGTAGTGTAAAGGAGACCTGCCCTGTCCTCAGGCTCTGATCAATGTGTAGTGTAAAGGAGACCTGCCCTGTCCTCAGGCTCTGATCAATGTGTAGTGTAAAGGAGACCTGCCCTGTCCTCAGGCTCTGATCAATGTGTAGTGTAAAGGAGACCTGCCCTATCCTCAGGCTCTGATCAATGTGTAGTGTAAAGGAGACCTGCCCTGTCCTCAGGCTCTGATCAATGTATAGTGTAAAGGAGACCTGCCCTATCCTCAGGCTCTGATCAATGTGTGGTGTAAAGGAGACCTGCCCTGTCCTCAGACTCTGATCAATGTGTAGTGTAAAGGAGACCTGCCCTGTCCTCAGGCTCTGATCAATGTATAGTGTAAAGGAGACCTGCCCTGTCCTCAGGCTCTGATCAATGTATAGTGTAAAGGAGACCTGCCCTATCCTCAGGCTCTGATCAATGTGTAGTGTAAAGGAGACCTGCCCTATCCTCAGGCTCTGATCAATGTATAGTGTAAAGGAGACCTGCTGTGTCCTCAGGCTCTGATCAATGTGTAGTGTAAAGGAGACCTGCCCTGTCCTCAGGCTCTGATCAATGTACAGTGTAAAGGAGACCTGCCCTGTCCTCAGGCTCTGATCAATGTATAGTGTAAAGGAGACCTGCCCTATCCTCAGGCTCTGATCAATGTATAGTGTAAAGGAGACCTGCCCTGTCCTCAGGCTCTGATCAATGTATAGTGTAAAGGAGACCTGCCCTATCCTCAGGCTCTGATCAATGTATAGTGTAAAGGAGACCTGCCCTGTCCTCAGGCTCTGATCAATGTGTAGTGTAAAGGAGACCTGCCCTAGTCCTCAGGCTCTGATCAATGTATAGTGTAAAGGAGACCTGCCCTGTCCTCAGGCTCTGATCAATGTAGTAGTGTAAAGGAGACCTGCCCTGTCCTCAGGCTCTGATCAATGTATAGTGTAAAGGAGACCTGCCCTGTCCTCAGGCTCTGATCAATGTGTAGTGTAAAGGAGACCTGCCCTGTCCTCAGGCTCTGATCAATGTGTAGTGTAAAGGAGACCTGCCCTATCCTCAGGCTCTGATCAATGTATAGTGTAAAGGAGACCTGCCCTGTCCTCAGGCTCTGATCAATGTATAGTGTAAAGGAGACCTGCCCTGTCCTCAGGCTCTGATCAATGTGTAGTGTAAAGGAGACCTGCCCTGTCCTCAGGCTCTGATCAATGTATAGTGTAAAGGAGACCTGCCCTGTCCTCAGGCTCTGATCAATGTATAGTGTAAAGGAGACCTGCCCTATCCTCAGGCTCTGATCAATGTGTAGTGTAAAGGAGACCTGCCCTGTCCTCAGGCTCTGATCAATGTGTAGTGTAAAGGAGACCTGCCCTGTCCTCAGGCTCTGATCAATGTATAGTGTAAAGGAGACCTGCCCTAGTCCCTCAGGCTCTGATCAATGTATAGTGTAAAGGAGACCTGCCCTGTCCTCAGGCTCTGATCAATGTGTAGTGTAAAGGAGACCTGCCCTGTCCTCAGGCTCTGATCAATGTGTAGTGTAAAGGAGACCTGCCCTGTCCTCAGGCTCTGATCAATGTATAGTGTAAAGGAGACCTGCCCTGTCCTCAGGCTCTGATCAATGTGTAGTGTAAAGGAGACCTGCCCTGTCCTCAGGCTCTGATCAATGTGTAGTGTAAAGGAGACCTGCCCTGTCCTCAGGCTCTGATCAATGTATAGTGTAAAGGAGACCTGCCCTGTCCTCAGGCTCTGATCAATGTGTAGTGTAAAGGAGACCTGCCCTGTCCTCAGGCTCTGATCAATGTATAGTGTAAAGGAGACCTGCCCTGTCCTCAGGCTCTGATCAATGTATAGTGTAAAGGAGACCTGCCCTATCCTCAGGCTCTGATCAATGTATAGTGTAAAGGAGACCTGCCCTGTCCTCAGGCTCTGATCAATGTATAGTGTAAAGGAGACCTGCCCTATCCTCAGGCTCTGATCAATGTATAGTGTAAAGGAGACCTGCCCTGTCCTCAGGCTCTGATCAATGTGTAGTGTAAAGGAGACCCGCCCTGTCCTCAGGCTCTGATCAATGTGTAGTGTAAAGGAGACCTGCCCTATCCTCAGGCTCTGATCAATGTACAGTGTAAAGGAGACCTGCCCTGTCCTCAGGCTCTGATCAATGTATAGTGTAAAGGAGACCTGCCCTGTCCTCAGGCTCTGATCAATGTGTAGTGTAAAGGAGACCTGCCCTGTCCTCAGGCTCTGATCAATGTGTAGTGTAAAGGAGACCTGCCCTATCCTCAGGCTCTGATCAATGTATAGTGTAAAGGAGACCTGCCCTATCCTCAGGCTCTGATCAATGTGTAGTGTAAAGGAGACCTGCCCTATCCTCAGGCTCTGATCAATGTATAGTGTAAAGGAGACCTGCCCTATCCTCAGGCTCTGATCAATGTATAGTGTAAAGGAGACCTGCCCTATCCTCAGGCTCTGATCAATGTGTAGTGTAAAGGAGACCTGCCCTGTCCTCAGGCTCTGATCAATGTGTAGTGTAAAGGAGACCTGCCCTATCCTCAGGCTCTGATCAATGTACAGTGTAAAGGAGACCTGCCCTGTCCTCAGGCTCTGATCAATGTATAGTGTAAAGGAGACCTGCCCTATCCTCAGGCTCTGATCAATGTGTAGTGTAAAGGAGACCTGCCCTATCCTCAGGCTCTGATCAATGTATAGTGTAAAGGAGACCTGCCCTGTCCTCAGGCTCTGATCAATGTGTAGTGTAAAGGAGACCTGCCCTGTCCTCAGGCTCTGATCAATGTATAGTGTAAAGGAGACCTGCCCTGTCCTCAGGCTCTGATCAATGTATAGTGTAAAGGAGACCTGCCCTGTCCTCAGGCTCTGATCAATGTATAGTGTAAAGGAGACCTGCCCTGTCCTCAGGCTCTGATCAATGTATAGTGTAAAGGAGACCTGCCCTGTCCTCAGGCTCTGATCAATGTATAGTGTAAAGGAGACCTGCCCTGTCCTCAGGCTCTGATCAATGTATAGTGTAAAGGAGACCTGCCCTGTCCTCAGGCTCTGATCAATGTGTAGTGTAAAGGAGACCTGCCCTATCCTCAGGCTCTGATCAATGTGTAGTGTAAAGGAGACCTGCCCTGTCCTCAGGCTCTGATCAATGTATAGTGTAAAGGAGACCTGCCCTGTCCTCAGGCTCTGATCAATGTATAGTGTAAAGGAGACCTGCCCTGTCCTCAGGCTCTGATCAATGTATAGTGTAAAGGAGACCTGCCCTGTCCTCAGGCTCTGATCAATGTATAGTGTAAAGGAGACCTGCCCTGTCCTCAGGCTCTGATCAATGTGTAGTGTAAAGGAGACCTGCCCTATCCTCAGGCTCTAATCAATGTATAGTGTAAAGGAGACCTGCCCTGTCCTCAGGCTCTGATCAATGTGTAGTGTAAAGGAGACCTGCCCTATCCTCAGGCTCTGATCAATGTATAGTGTAAAGGAGACCTGCCCTATCCTCAGGCTCTAATCAATGTATAGTGTAAAGGAGACCTGCCCTGTCCTCAGGCTCTAATCAATGTATAGTGTAAAGGAGACCTGCCCTATCCTCAGGCTCTGATCAATGTACAGTGTAAAGGAGACCTGCCCTGTCCTCAGGCTCTGATCAATGTGTAGTGTAAAGGAGACCTGCCCTGTCCTCAGGCTCTGATCAATGTATAGTGTAAAGGAGACCTGCCCTGTCCTCAGGCTCTGATCAATGTGTAGTGTAAAGGAGACCTGCCCTGTCCTCAGGCTCTGATCAATGTGTAGTGTAAAGGAGACCTGCCCTGTCCTCAGGCTCTGATCAATGTGTAGTGTAAAGGAGACCTGCCCTATCCTCAGGCTCTGATCAATGTATAGTGTAAAGGAGACCTGCCCTATCCTCAGGCTCTGATCAATGTATAGTGTAAAGGAGACCTGCCCTATCCTCAGACTCTGATCAATGTATAGTGTAAAGGAGACCTGCCCTATCCTCAGGCTCTGATCAATGTATAGTGTAAAGGAGACCTGCCCTATCCTCAGGCTCTGATCAATGTATAGTGTAAAGGAGACCTGCCCTGTCCTCAGGCTCTGATCAATGTATAGTGTAAAGGAGACCTGCCCTGTCCTCAGGCTCTAATCAATGTATAGTGTAAAGGAGACCTGCCCTATCCTCAGGCTCTAATCAATGTATAGTGTAAAGGAGACCTGCCCTGTCCTCAGGCTCTGATCAATGTGTAGTGTAAAGGAGACCTGCCCTGTCCTCAGGCTCTGATCAATGTGTAGTGTAAAGGAGACCTGCCCTATCCTCAGGCTCTGATCAATGTACAGTGTAAAGGAGACCTGCCCTGTCCTCAGGCTCTGATCAATGTGTAGTGTAAAGGAGACCTGCCCTGTCCTCAGGCTCTGATCAATGTGTAGTGTAAAGGAGACCTGCCCTGTCCTCAGGCTCTGATCAATGTATAGTGTAAAGGAGACCTGCCCTGTCCTCAGGCTCTGATCAATGTGTAGTGTAAAGGAGACCTGCTGTGTCCTCAGGCTCTGATCAATGTATAGTGTAAAGGAGACCTGCCCTGTCCTCAGGCTCTGATCAATGTGTAGTGTAAAGGAGACCTGCCCTGTCCTCAGGCTCTGATCAATGTATAGTGTAAAGGAGACCTGCCCTGTCCTCAGGCTCTGATCAATGTATAGTGTAAAGGAGACCTGCCCTGTCCTCAGGCTCTGATCAATGTATAGTGTAAAGGAGACCTGCCCTGTCCTCAGGCTCTGATCAATGTATAGTGTAAAGGAGACCTGCCCTGTCCTCAGGCTCTGATCAATGTGTAGTGTAAAGGAGACCTGCCCTATCCTCAGGCTCTGATCAATGTATAGTGTAAAGGAGACCTGCCCTATCCTCAGGCTCTAATCAATGTATAGTGTAAAGGAGACCTGCCCTGTCCTCAGGCTCTAATCAATGTATAGTGTAAAGGAGACCTGCCCTATCCTCAGGCTCTGATCAATGTGTAGTGTAAAGGAGACCTGCCCTGTCCTCAGGCTCTGATCAATGTGTAGTGTAAAGGAGACCTGCCCTGTCCTCAGGCTCTGATCAATGTATAGTGTAAAGGAGACCTGCCCTGTCCTCAGGCTCTGATCAATGTGTAGTGTAAAGGAGACCTGCCTGTGTCCTCAGGCTCTGATCAATGTATAGTGTAAAGGAGACCTGCCCTGTCCTCAGGCTCTGATCAATGTGTAGTGTAAAGGAGACCTGCCCTGTCCTCAGGCTCTGATCAATGTATAGTGTAAAGGAGACCTGCCCTGTCCTCAGGCTCTGATCAATGTATAGTGTAAAGGAGACCTGCCCTGTCCTCAGGCTCTGATCAATGTGTAGTGTAAAGGAGACCTGCCGTGTCCTCAGGCTCTGATCAATGTATAGTGTAAAGGAGACCTGCCCTGTCCTCAGGCTCTGATCAATGTGTAGTGTAAAGGAGACCTGCCCTATCCTCAGGCTCTGATCAATGTATAGTGTAAAGGAGACCTGCCCTGTCCTCAGGCTCTGATCAATGTGTAGTGTAAAGGAGACCTGCTGTGTCCTCAGGCTCTGATCAATGTATAGTGTAAAGGAGACCTGCCCTGTCCTCAGGCTCTGATCAATGTGTAGTGTAAAGGAGACCTGCCCTGTCCTCAGGCTCTGATCAATGTATAGTGTAAAGGAGACCTGCCCTGTCCTCAGGCTCTGATCAATGTATAGTGTAAAGGAGACCTGCCCTGTCCTCAGGCTCTGATCAATGTGTAGTGTAAAGGAGACCTGCCCTGTCCTCAGGCTCTGATCAATGTATAGTGTAAAGGAGACCTGCCCTGTCCTCAGGCTCTGATCAATGTATAGTGTAAAGGAGACCTGCCCTGTCCTCAGGCTCTGATCAATGTATAGTGTAAAGGAGACCTGCCCTGTCCTCAGGCTCTGATCAATGTATAGTGTAAAGGAGACCTGCCCTGTCCTCAGGCTCTGATCAATGTATAGTGTAAAGGAGACCTGCCCTGTCCTCAGGCTCTGATCAATGTGTAGTGTAAAGGAGACCTGCCCTGTCCTCAGGCTCTGATCAATGTGTAGTGTAAAGGAGACCTGCCCTGTCCTCAGGCTCTGATCAATGTGTAGTGTAAAGGAGACCTGCCCTGTCCTCAGGCTCTGATCAATGTGTAGTGTAAAGGAGACCTGCCCTGTCCTCAGGCTCTGATCAATGTGTAGTGTAAAGGAGACCTGCCCTGTCCTCAGGCTCTGATCAATGTGTAGTGTAAAGGAGACCTGCCCTGTCCTCAGGCTCTGATCAATGTGTAGTGTAAAGGAGACCTGCCCTGTCCTCAGGCTCTGATCAATGTGTAGTGTAAAGGAGACCTGCCCTGTCCTCAGGCTCTGATCAATGTATAGTGTAAAGGAGACCTGCCCTGTCCTCAGGCTCTGATCAATGTGTAGTGTAAAGGAGACCTGCCCTGTCCTCAGGCTCTGATCAATGTGTAGTGTAAAGGAGACCTGCCCTGTCCTCAGGCTCTGATCAATGTATAGTGTAAAGGAGACCTGCCCTGTCCTCAGGCTCTGATCAATGTGTAGTGTAAAGGAGACCTGCCCTGTCCTCAGGCTCTGATCAATGTGTAGTGTAAAGGAGACCTGCCCTGTCCTCAGGCTCTGATCAATGTGTAGTGTAAAGGAGACCTGCCCTGTCCTCAGGCTCTGATCAATGTATAGTGTAAAGGAGACCTGCCCTGTCCTCAGGCTCTGATCAATGTATAGTGTAAAGGAGACCTGCCCTGTCCTCAGGCTCTGATCAATGTATAGTGTAAAGGAGACCTGCCCTGTCCTCAGGCTCTGATCAATGTGTAGTGTAAAGGAGACCTGCCCTGTCCTCAGGCTCTGATCAATGTATAGTGTAAAGGAGACCTGCCCTATCCTCAGGCTCTGATCAATGTGTAGTGTAAAGGAGACCTGCCCTGTCCTCAGGCTCTGATCAATGTATAGTGTAAAGGAGACCTGCCCTGTCCTCAGGCTCTGATCAATGTGTAGTGTAAAGGAGACCTGCCCTGTCCTCAGGCTCTGATCAATGTGTAGTGTAAAGGAGACCTGCCCTGTCCTCAGGCTCTGATCAATGTGTAGTGTAAAGGAGACCTGCCCTGTCCTCAGGCTCTGATCAATGTGTAGTGTAAAGGAGACCTGCTGTGTCCTCAGGCTCTGATCAATGTGTAGTGTAAAGGAGACCTGCCCTGTCCTCAGGCTCTGATCAATGTATAGTGTAAAGGAGACCTGCCCTGTCCTCAGGCTCTGATCAATGTGTAGTGTAAAGGAGACCTGCCCTGTCCTCAGGCTCTGATCAATGTGTAGTGTAAAGGAGACCTGCCCTGTCCTCAGGCTCTGATCAATGTACAGTGTAAAGGAGACCTGCCCTGTCCTCAGGCTCTGATCAATGTGTAGTGTAAAGGAGACCTGCCCTGTCCTCAGGCTCTGATCAATGTGTAGTGTAAAGGAGACCTGCCCTGTCCTCAGGCTCTGATCAATGTACAGTGTAAAGGAGACCTGCCCTGTCCTCAGGCTCTGATCAATGTGTAGTGTAAAGGAGACCTGCCCTGTCCTCAGGCTCTGATCAATGTGTAGTGTAAAGGAGACCTGCCCTATCCTCAGGCTCTGATCAATGTGTAGTGTAAAGGAGACCTGCCCTGTCCTCAGGCTTGGATCAGTGAATAGTGCACTGTACCATAGACCTGCTTTATCCTCAGGCTGGGCTCACTGTATACAATAAAGGAGACCTATCTTTTCCTTCGGCTGGAGTCAGTGTATATTTTTATTTATTTATTTAAGGATTTATATACCGGAGGTTCCTGTATAATATACATATCACCCCGGTTTACAATGAACATAGTTAATCCAAGAAACAGAAAAAATATATATATAACAATGCTAACAATTAATAAAAAAACAATAAATAAAATAACAATAAATAAATAAATAAATAACAATAAATAACAATGAAAAAAATGGCAATAAATGTATATCAGACTCCAGTGCCACATCCAGAGCATAAGAACATAAGAAAATGCCATACTGGGTCAGAACGAGGGTCCATCAAGCCCAGCATCCTGTTAACAACAGTGGCAAATCCAGGCTACAAGCACCTGCAAAGTACTCAAAAAGTAAGTATATCCCACGCTACTGATGTTAGTAATAGCTTTGGCTATTCTCTAAAACAACTTAATTAACAGCAGTTAATGGACTTCTCCTCCAAGAACTTATCCAATCCTTTTTTAAACACAACTATACTAACTGCACTAACCACATCCTCTGGCAACAAATTCCAGAGTTTAATTGTGCGTTGAGTAAAAAAGAACTTTCTCCGATTAGTTTTAAATGTGCCACATGCTAACTTCATGGAGTGCCCCCTAGTCTTTCTATTATCTGAAAGAGTAAATAACCGATTCACATCTACCCGTTCTAGACCTCTCATGATCTTAAACACCTCTATCATATCCCCCCTCAGCCGTCTCTTCTCCAAACTGAAAAGTCCTAACCTCTTTAGTCTTTCCTCATAGGGGAGCTGTTCCATCCCCTTTATCATTTTGGTCGCCCTTCTCTGTACCTTCTCCATCGCACTATATCTTTTTTGAGATGCGGTGACCAGAATTTTACACAGTATTCAAGGTGTGGTCTCACCATGGAGTGATACAGAGGCATTATGACATTTTCCGTTTTATTCACCATTCCCTTCCTAATAATTCCCAACATTCTGTTTGCTTTTTTGACTGCCGCAGCACACTGAGCCAATTTCAATGTGTTATCCACTATGACACCTAGTTCTCTTTCTTGGGTGGTAGCACTTAATATGGAACCTAACATTGTGTAACTATAGCATGGGGTTTTTTCCCTATATGCATCACCTTGCACTTATCCACATTCCATTTCGATGCCCAATTTTTAAATCTCACAAGGTCTTCCTGCAATTTATCACAATCTGCTCTGTTTACTCTGAACAAGTTTGTATCATCCGCAAATTTGATTACCTCACTCGTCGTATTTCTTTCCAGATCTTTTATAAATATATTGAAAAGTAAGGGTCCCAATACAGATCCCTGAGGCACTCCACTGTCCACTACCTTCCACTGAGAAAATTGCCCATTCAATCCTACTCTCTTTTTCCTGTCTTTTAGCCAGTTTGCAATCCATGAAAAGAATCGCCACATATCCCATGACTTTTTACTTTTCCTAGAAGCCTCTCATGAGGAACTTTGTCAAATGCAATCTGAAAATCCAAGTATACTACAGCTACTGGTTCACCTTTATCCACATGTTTATTAACTCCTTCAAAAAAGTGAAGCAGATTTGTGAGGCAAGACTTGCCCTGGGTAAAGCCATGCTGACTTTGTTCCATTAAACCATGTCTTTCTATATTTTCTGTGATTTTGATGTTTAGAACACTTTCCACTATTTTTCCTGGCACTGAAGTCAGGCTAACCGGTCTGTAGTTTCCCGGATCACCCCTGGAGCCCTTTTTAAATATTGGGGTTACATTAGCTATCCTCCAGTCTTCAGGTACAATGGATGATTTTAATGATAGGTTACAAATTTTTACTAATAGGTCTGAAATTTCATTTTTTAGTTCCTTCAGAACTCTGGGGTGTATACCATCCGGACCAGGTGATTTACTACTCTTCAGTTTGTCAAACAGGTCTACCACATCTTCTAGGTTCACCGTGATTTGATTCAGTCCATCTGAATCATTACCCATGAAAACCTTCTCCATTACGGGTACCTCCCCAACATCCTCTTCAGTAAACACCGAAGCAAAGAAATCATTTAATCTTTCTGCGATGGCCTTATCTTCTCTAAGTACCCCTTTAACCCCTCGATCATCTAACGGTCCAACTGACTCCCTCACAGGCTTTCTGCTTCAGATATATTTTTTAAAGTTTTTACTGTGAGTTTTTGCCTCTACGGCCAACTTCTTTTCAAATTCTCTCTTAGCCTGTCTTATCAATGTCTTACATTTAACTTGCCAATGCTTATGCATTATCCTATTTTCTTCTGTTGGATCCTTCTTCCAATTTTTGAATGAAGATCTTTTGGCTAAAATAGCTTCTTTCACCTCCCCAACTGGACATATGCTAAGAAATCCAGCAGGTTCAATTGATAACATTCCTTAAGTTCAGCAGCCAACATGAACGTGCCTTCTCTTAAAACATACTCAAAATTATTAATGCCCTTGGCTCTCCATTCCTGGAATGTTTTATTTTGAAATCCCACTGGAAAAACAGTATTATAAAAAAGATGGGACTTGTAAAAATATTCCCTCTTTCCCACTAATTTTACCTTCCATTTCTCCGAGACCCATAATGTTGTTTGGAGGGCACTAAGTATATCGCCTTGCGGTGGCCATGTACAACGCGGTTGTCAAGGTAAAGCATAGAAGGGTGCACCACCCACTAAACTCTATTCCAAGAGGACCCATTGTTTTACGAAATTTTGTCTATGGAAATCGAGGAGTGCCCGCAATTGCACTGCTGCGAAATACCAGGAGAGGCAGGGAAGTCCCCTGGGCCTCCCCGTTCCTTGGGCTGGTACATTAAAATATGGGATACCCGAGGAGCTCGCTTCTTCCATATAAAACCCCAAATCCTCCTTTGCCAAGACTGGAGAATGGCGGTCGAATAAACACTGGGAAAGTAATAAACAGGTATAAAAATCTGTTAATTTTTATAATTTCAATTCTGCCTAGCCATGAGAAATGTTCTCTGTCCCATCTCTGGAGATCGGCCTCCGTTTTCTTCAAAAGGGGTTGCTAGTTTAGCTCAAAAAGGTCTCGGGTGTTAGGTCCAATCTGAATCCCTAGATACTTTATTGATTTTTTGGCCCACCGAAATGGAAAAGTGGATCGTAAAAGTGGGACCTCAGCTTCTGGGATAGACACATTCAGAATCTCAGATTTGTCAAAATTTACTTTAAATCCTGAGACTGCCCCAAATAAATTTAGTTCTGAGGTGACTGTTTGTAAATATTGGTGAGGGTTGGTCAGGGTAAAGAGGATGTCATCGGCAAACAAGGAGAGTTTATAATGCATGTCCCCTGTTAGGACTCCGGTGATGCCTGAAGCTCTTCGAATTCAGGAGGCGAAGGGTTCGAGAAAGATAGCGAATAGCAAGGGGGATAATGGACAACCCTGTCTTGTGCCACGCTCCACTGGGAAGATTTTACCATAACCCCCATTAATCTTAACCTGCGCTCTGGGATCGCAATAAAGGGATCTGATCAAAGATATAAAAAAAGGTCCAAATCTCAGCTTCTCTAGAGTGGAAAATAGAAAGGACCAGTGGACCATATCGAATGTTTTTTCAGCGTCTAAGGAGAGCAAAGAAAAGGGGATCTGGTTTTTCCTAGCCCACCAAGGGATATCTATGATTTTCCTAACATTATCCCCCACCATTCTTTTGGGGATAAAGCCAGCCTGGTCTGAGTGAGCTAACCCAGGTAGTATCCCATTAAGTCACCTCGCTAAGATGCTAGCCTATAATTTGAGATGAACATTGATGAGAGAAATTGGGCAGTAGGATCCGCATAGAGTGGGATCATGACCTGGTTTAGCTATGATGGAGATTCCCGCTATGTTAGAATGAGCCGGTAACTGCGCCTATGTTGTGAGGCTATTAAAATAGTCTGTTAGAGGGCCAACCAGATCAGTGGTGAAACTTTTATAATAGGCACTAGTAAAGCACTAGTAAAGCCGGTTTTTCCCAGTTTAAGCTGTTTAATGGCATACTCAACTTCCAATATACTAATAGGGGCATCTAAAAATTATTGTTGGGCGGGTCTTAAGGATGGTAAAGATACAGACTAAATAATCTGCAATCTCATGGAGCACATTAGAGGAGTTTGTGGAATACAAAGAGGAGTAGAAGGACGTGATGCTTTCCCTTATGTCAGTGGACGTAGTCACTATTCTCCCATAATTATCTTTTATTTTGGCAATCGCATTTTGAGCAGCGAGCGCTTTAAGTTTCCAGGCTAAAAATCTACTCGCCCTGTTGTTCCCTTCAAAATATGTTTGCTTAACTCTATCCAACTGGAGGGCCACATACGCCGAATCTAAGAGCGCTAACTCATGGCGGGCAGTCATTAACAACCTCAGAAGGGAAGCAGAGGGGTTTCACATATGTAACTGAGACAAATCTGAGATTCTGGAGAGCAATTGAAGCCTACATTCCTCCTTTTGTTTCTTAAGATGAGAAGCTTGGGCTATTACGTATCCTCCCATCACCACTTTGGAGCATTCCCAAAGTGGGCCTGAGATTGTGGGAGACGCCTTCTCTTGGAAACATTCCCGGAACCTAGTTGTCAATGCTTTACGAAGCCCCTCATCCTGCAATAGACTGCCATTTAGTTGCCAAGTCCTCTGCCCTGTGTCCAGGTCTTTAAGGGTCATGGAGACCCAAACAGGTGCCTGATCGGACCAAGTAATGTCTTCTGTCTCAGCTGCAGATATTCTATTTTGTGCCGGCTGGTGGACGAGAAGATAATCTCTGCATGAATAAGAACCCTGAAAGGCTGAATAAAAAGTGCAGGACCTGGAACGTGGCTACCTTTGGCGCCAGATGTCAGCTAGGTCCCAGCACTGCATGAGAATCGACAGCTCCTTCCTTGCTGTAGTTTGTGAGTGCCCCCTGCCTCTGGAAGTGGCAACATTAAAGTCCCCACCTAATATCACGGTGCCCGCTTCATACCGGGCTAGCTTTTCACCTAGGTTTTGAAAACAACACGTTGGTCTACATTAGGGGCACATATATTTATAATTGTGAAAATGTCCTTCCCAAGCTTCAACTTGATTAGTACATCTCTGCCTTGGGGATCCGTTACGTGCACCAGATAATCGGAAGCCAGGGGATGAGATATGAGGATTCCCACCCCAGGATAGTCCGTTCCTTGGGTACTGGCTGATAAATACTGGCGAGGGAATGGCGAGGACCTTAAAACATATTCACGCCAGCGCTTTAAATGCGTCCCTTGTATCAGGGCTATTGTAACTTTGTGGGTTTGTAGGTCCCAAAATAGAAGGCTTCACTTCCTGTAACATTAAGGGATATTACCCGCAGGGATGTCATCTTTGCAACTAAAACAATATCCTTTCACGAGAAAGGACTGGACACCTCCCAAAACTTCCATTTGAAATCTATTGCTATCTGAATAAAAGAGGAAAATAACATTCCCTTCCCCCCACCTGTTCCCCTCTGTTCTCCATCCACCTCGACCCTCCTGTGGACCATGTCCCTCTGGGGGATAGGGCACTCAAAGCGAACAGTCTCCCAACCCAGCCAGCCCTGCAACATAACTATTACGTCACTGATATACAGTAAACCCTGCCACATCGGTAATAGCTAAGCTTTTACCAGGCTTATTCTTGCTGCATACGCTATCACTCCAAACGTGTGAATCTTACTCCACAGTCCCCACATCTAAGCTGTTGCTGCTAAAGCGAGCATTTGTCCAACCTCTGTGGAATTTATAAACGAATACCCAAGAGTCAGCCATTGCCTGCGGGAAGAGGTAGCTTGACGTTCTAACCGTTGGTGGTTGCTGGCCCGTCGCAATTTCAGAACAGCGTCATTTCTTGGATGGGCTCCCTCTGTGGCTGGCAAATTGACCTGTTTGAAAATCAATTTGGCCTCCATCATGTTCTTGATCTTGTAAGTGGTGCCGTTCCCTGTGAAGGAAAGGCCGAATGGGAAATTCCATCTGTACTTTATGTTTTCTAAACGAAGAATCGTGGTTACCGCTTTGAGATCGAATCTGTTACATAGTATAATTGGAGCTAGGTCATTAAATAGTGTAAGGTTGTTCCCCTCCCACTGCCAATCACTAGATCTTCTTGCTGTATTCATTAATTTTTCTTTCAGGTCATAATGGTGTAAACATACCACAGTGTCCCGAGCTTTGTTGGCAATCTTTGGGCCCAGCGCCCTACACGCCCATTCAATTTTAATCTGGGGTGCATTCACCTCCCGTTCCTGAGCACTCAATTGGGTAGTAAGCAGGGAGTGAAAAATGGCCATAGCCACAGCCTTACAGTCTGAGTGTTCCGGCGTCTCCGGCCTGCCGCATATCCGAATATTGCACCAGCGCATTCTAATCTCCAAGTCCATTTTCTCTGATAAGAGAGCATTCTCCTCCCATAATTCTTTAAGTTGCACTGTCTGTTGTCGGACTATGTCTTCTTGTCCCTCTAACCTCACGTCCATCTTGTCAACACGCGTTCCCAAAGCGACCACATCTTCTCTCACCTCTGCAATGGATGCCAATAGCTCAGTTATTAATTGCTTGACATCTGCACGGA
The DNA here is from genome assembly GCF_901001135.1 of Rhinatrema bivittatum. Classification (NCBI taxonomy): domain Eukaryota; kingdom Metazoa; phylum Chordata; class Amphibia; order Gymnophiona; family Rhinatrematidae; genus Rhinatrema; species Rhinatrema bivittatum. Next base: position 8,491,888 of record NC_042617.1, on the reverse strand, counting down.
TGTCCATAAACCAATTTCGGAGCTCATCTCTCGTTGGGATCTTGGAGAGTGTAGTGGCTGGGTCATAGCCTCACCCGAGTTCACTGCGGTCTGGTCAGCCATGTCTGCTCTGGCATTTTTAGCATAGGAAAACAGTCTTAAATCTGCAGTTTTCCTCTTGGATGCCATTGGGGGTCGTTATTCTACAATGCACAATGTTGGAGAGCCCAAAAATAACACGGATGGCAAGGGTTTACATTCAATTCTTCTAGGTTGTAGTGGGAGCTATCGGGTTAGGCAGCCATTTCTCTCGGTGACATCAGCAGCCCCCCCCCCCTTCCAATTTTTGAAGGATGTTTTTTTCACTAAAATATCCTCTTTCACCTTGCTTTTAACCAGTAATCGTTTTGCCTTCCTTCCACCTTTCTTAATGCGTGGAATACATATGGACTGCGCCTCTAGGATTGTATTTTTAAACAATGTCCAAGCCTGTTGAACACTTTTAACCTTTGCAGCTGCACCTTTCAGTTTTTTTTCTAACTATTTTTCTCATTTTATCAAAGTTTCCCTTTTTAAAATTTAGTGTTAGAGCTGCAGATTTACTTATTGTCCCCCTTCCAGTTATTAGTTTAAATTTGATCATGTTATGATCACTGTTGCCAAGTGGCCCCACCACCTTTACCTCTCTCACCAAATCCTGCATTCCACTAAGAATTAAAACTAAAATAGCTCCCTCTCTCGTTGGTTCCTGAACCAATTGTTCCATGAAGTAGTCATTTATTACATCCAGGAACTTTATGTCTCTAGCAAGTCCTGATGTTACATTTACCCAGTCAATATTGGGGCAATTGAAATCTCCCATTATTATTGCACTGCCAAATTGGTTTGCTTCCCTGATTTCTCTTAGCATTTCATCATCTGTCTGACCATTTTGTCCAGGTGGATGGTAGTATACTCCTATCACTATACTCTTACCCAACACACAAGGGATTTCTACCCATATAAATTCTACTGAGCATTTAGTTTCTTGTATGATCTTTATCCTGTTGGACTCTATACCCTCCAGGACATAAAGTGCCACACCCCCACCAAGTTGATCCTCCCTATTATGGCGATATAATTTGTACCCTGATATAGCTCTATCCCATTGGTTATCCTCCTTCCACCAGCTCTCTGAAATTTCAGTTATATCTATCTCATCATTTACTGCTATAAACTCTAATTCTTCCATCTTACTTCTTAGGTTTCTGGCATTGGCATACAGACATTTCAAAGTGTGTTTTTTTGTTTGTATTATCAACCTGTTTTTCAGTTGATAGGGATAATTTAGAATTCTTTAGCTCAGGTGATTCTTTACTTATAGGCACATGGAATACTTTTGTTTTTATTGGAACCTTTCTGTTGGGATGCCCAACTCTCCTGTTTCATTAGTATCCTTTAAAGATACCTCCCTCCGAACCATGCACTGCTTGTGACTGTCAGTTTTCACCCTTGTTCTAGTTTAAAAGCTGCTATATCTCTTTTTTAAAAGTTAGTGCCAGCAGCTTGGTTCCACTCTGGTTAAGGTGGAGCCTGTTCTTTCGGAAAAGTATCCCCCTTCCCCAAAAGGTTGTCCAGTTCCTTATAAAACTGAATCTCTCTTCCTTGCACCATCGTCTCATCCATGCATTGAGACTCTGGAGTTCTGCCTGCCTCTGGGGACCTGCACATGGAACAGGGAACATTTCCAAGAATGTCACCCTGAAGGTTCTGGATTTCAGCTTTCTATCTAAACTCCTAAATTTGGCTTCCAGAACCTCCCTCCCACATTTTCCTATGTCGTTGATACCCACATGTACAATGACAGCCGGCTCTTCCCCAGCATTATTTATATAAGTGACTTGGGAGGTCCATCACCTTCTCACCAGGCAGGCAAGTTATCAGGCAGTCCTCACGTTCACCAGCTATCTACATTTGTAATAACTGAAATACCAACTATGATGGCCAGCTTAACCCTTCCCTTCTGGGCAGTAACCCCGGGAGACTTGTCCTCAGTGCAAGAAAACAATGCATCACCTGGAGAGCAGGTCCTTGCTACAGGATAACTTCCTTCTACACCAGGGTGATGCTTTCCAACCGGGAGACCTTTCTGATCCAAGGCAACACTGTGGCTGCCAGACTGGATTTGGAACTTGGCTACTATATCCCTGAAAGTCTCATCAATGTACCTCTCTGTTTGCCTCAGCTCCTCTAGGTCTGCTACTCTAGCTTCCAGAGATTGGTCTTGTTCTCTGAGAGCCAAGATCTCTTTGCATTGGGTGCACACATATTATCTCTCACTGGTGGGTAAAAAATCAAACATGTGATACTTGATGCAAAAAACTGGAAATCCCCTCCCCCCCCCCCCCCCCCCCCCCCACCTCTTGCTGCTGGACTGCTGCCTTCATCTTAATTTTGTTGAGTTCCTAGTTAAGTTTAGGTTGTTAAGGGATTTGGCATTAGAGTACTTTAAATTTATAGGTGTATTCACTAATTAATCTGCTAGTGACCTACAAGGGGATGGTTAAGCTCTCAAAAAGGACTAGTGCAATAGTATGATTTAGATAAGAACCTGATTGATTTTTAATGAGAAAGTGTCTCTTGCCTAAAAATCAAAGGTTGAGCAAGGGGTGGGCGAGGGGAAAGACAGACACTAGAATTGACTCCCTCTGGCTTGCTTATTATCTCAGACACACTCAAACTCTAAAGAATATATCTATTTCACCTTTCTCCAAACTTTTATTGGTCCTAAGATTTCCCAAAGCTATACTTACCAATCCTCTTCAACCAACATTAAGTTGATCTTTACTTAAAGGACTGAGAAGTTTGAGATTCTCACTTCTGGTTCTCTTCTACTGCAAAGGATGCAGGGCCTCTGGAAGCTGGAGCTGTGAAGTTTGAAGCCTGGATCACTCGCTGTGACCTCTGGAGTCCTCTCCCGGGGGATGCTGGGAACAACATGCAGATGAGCCTTCCAGTCCTTTCACAATGGGAAGGGGGAGAAGGAGTGGCAAATAAATTCCCCTTCCAAAAAATGTCTTGCCCCTCCTTTGTCAGTTGAATTAAAGTTGCCCCTGGAGACATGCAGTCAGCTTGAGCCAGAAGGAAGAGGGAGCAGTGCTTGCATTGGAATTGAATGGTATGAGTCAAAGGAAGTAAAGACAGTTTTCCCTGTGGGTCTGAAGAAAAAGAAGCAGTCATGCCTCAGCACTGAACCATGTGAACAGGAATGAGGAGGCAAGATTGTGGCCAAGCTTGGGGTTATGGGGCCTATGCGCCTACTCTACTTCCCAGTTCCCCAAGTCCCCGCTCCCACTCCCTCCTTCTTCTCCCAGCCCAGTGCCTCTAATCCAGATCCATTGCCCCTTCTCTCCTTCCGTGGTGATCTGCATCTATGGAGCCTGGTGTGGTTTGCAGGAGGAAGATATGAGGAGTCATCCCTAGCCTCAGCCCCACCAGCAGTAGGAGCAGTTGTGGCTGAGTGAGTGGAACTGGCCCGGGGTCTGATCGGGGATGGAGGCAGGAGCAGCAGACACAGGTTTGAAGCTCCTTGGAAAATGGGGAGGAGGAGGAGGAGAGAGAGAGAGAGGACTCAAGGACTGGTGATTTGAATAGCAGTGGGGACACTGGAGAGCAGGAACTAAGAAATTGGGGTTGGAGAAAATAGAAGGGGACTTTGGGATTAGAGAGGTAGAGTAGGGAGAAGAATGTAAATTCAGGGATTTGGGGAAAAGAGCAGAAGAAAACTGGGGACTCGGTATTAGGTTGGAAGAGCAGAGACTCTGGGACTGGGGGAAATATCAAGGCAGGGATTCTAGTATTTGGAAGTGGGGAGAAATTAGGGGAGGGAGGGACTCAAAGATAGAGTGGGGGGGGGGGGGGGGAGACAGAGCAGGGATTTGAGGATTCAGTTGGGCGGTGACTCAGACCGAGCAGTGATTTGGGAGGTACAGTGAATATTTGGTAATTAGGAGGTGTAAGTGGGGTAGGTGTGAATTAGGGTGTGAGATAGGGGAAGTGATGGTGAGGAGATGGTGGGGAGAGTTTGAAAGGTGATATGAATGGCTTAGAGGACTGGAAAGAAGCAGTAGAAGAGGGTAGAGAGTGGATATGAAGGTAGGGAGGCAGTGAGGTCTGGTAGGAGATAAGCAACAAAAGGAAGGGACTGGAGAGAAGGGGAGAAGAGAGGAGGGGGAAAAACAAGGGAGGAGCTAGGGCTGGTGAAGGGATTAGTAGCAACAGAGGAAAGGATTTGAGGACTTGGGGTGAATACAGAGGGTGGGAGTGGGGGAATAAGAGGCTAGGGAAGTAGTGAGAGAGCTGGAGCTGGGCTGGGAAGAGGGTGAAGGTGGGAGATAGAAAGCTGGAAGGCAGATGAGAAATGAAAAAGGGAGAATATGGCCTGAAAAACCGGAGAGTGGAGGAAGAAGGGGTGAAATCTACCTATGAGAGCTAGAAAAAATGCAAAATAATGCTTTTCTGTACTTCTTTTACATGCACTCAGATATTAACACCTGCTCCAGGCAGGCGTTAATATCTGAGCAATAAATGTGCGGCTGAGACCCACATTTATTTTTTTGCATGCGGAGTGAATGAGTAATAGCCTCTTTCATGTGCATTTGCATGTGATGAGCGCTAACTCATTCACTCCGCGTCGGACGCGCATTAAATAGGCGCTAATCCCCCTATTGCATTAGGGCCTATTTAACCGGCGTCCGACTGCGGGTTATACCGTGCTCTGGGCTGAGCGCGCTGTATTGCATGGGCCCCTGTGCAATCTGGAAAAGCTGCGTCCCCTCACTTTCCAGAAGAAAGCTAAGACTTGCTCAGAGGAGTGAAATCTGCAGTGCTACTCAGTTGCCCTAGGCTGAGAGAGGGGCTGGGATGGTAGGGAGGGACTCACGATGTCCCCTGGAGGGGGCACCTCTGAACAGCCCTCCTTCCTGCCAGAAAGCCAAAGGAAAGGTCCTGTGAAGGGGGGAGGGGTGATCAGCAAGGACCCTGCAATAAGCAATTCCTGTACTAAGAAAACGCAAGAAATAAAACACAATTTAAAAAGCGCAGCCCAGCCAAAAATCAAGTGATAGATGCATGCACTCTTGCAACCAGGATTCTTTTAAAAAAAAAAGGTACTTTATATACTTCTACTTATGCTTAAACAATTAAAAATGTCTTTCTTTAATGCAAGCACTTGCTAATTATATTCTCCTTTCCACATAGGAACTTCATACCATGTCCCACAAAAAGTCAGCCAAGTATTATCTTTAAATATCTCTTTGCTTTGCTCTAACTGCCTGTATAATACCAGACTTGTATTTTTAGAACATGATTCTTGCATTGTTTCTTTCTTTGCAGGCTCTTTGATTTTTTTTCCCATTGTGTTTCTTTACCCCTGATGCTCAGTAGCTGGCACTAGTCTGGCCAGACCTACTGTGTATGTCCTGGGTCATACGATACTGGACCTGATCCAGCAGTGCCGTAGCCAGAAATGAATATCTCGCGGGGCCCAAGGTTAACATGGGTGGGGAGTTGACATACCAGTCTAGGCCCTACTAGTTGTACTCGTATCGATAAATAACACCTGAGTGCATCTGACAATGGATTTCTAAGCAGTTCCATCACGACGGATGCTTTAAAATATTTATAATTCAATTATTTCAAGCACTTACCAGCATTGCAACTACCTTATTAATCTGTATTATTTTATTTCATATTTATTGCAGTTTATAAATACACATCATGTAAAAAGTAACAGAAGTTTAACAGAAACATCAGATCCAATTACGTAATAAAGCAAATATAAATGTATTCTTTTAGAAATCCTCTTTCCAAAAATGCAGAGAATATCATAACTACAGTAAAACAGCAATAATCATAATAATCATCATAAGAACGTAAGATTTGCAACAGGTGCAGAACAGAACTAGGACATGCAAAAAACAAATATATTCAAATTCTGGTGCCACCTCAGTGACAGCAAAACAAACTCCCTCCAATGCCAAACACTTTGGGAAGTAACACAAACCCCTGCAAAAACAACAATGCCCAGGACTCAAACAGCAGCAACCTTATGTACAAAAAGGCAGCAAAGGCAAACATTACACCAAGCCCTAGAACACTAATACACCACCTAGTGAGCAAACAGAACAAACCGAACTGCTATAAATCCCTACAGAGAAACTACACCTTAGCCAAAATACTGCAACCCTGTCACACACGCACAACACAGACAGAGACTACAAATTAGAAACAAACATGCAGACAAAACTGAAATGGAAGGCCTGAGAAACCAAACTCTGAGCTCTGGAATACTGAAGAAAAAGCAAAATACAAATATATAAGAAATGCACAGCCCCAGAGATGGCAGATTCCAGTTGCTGAAAGGCAAAATATTTTTTTTTACCTTTGTTGTCTGATCTTATTTTTCTAATCGGTTGGTCCCAGTCTCTTTATTTATTTGAAAACTTTTGTATACTGCCTATACAAGTAAGAGATCTAAGCGGTTTACAATGTGTAACATACATAATCTTACAATGATAACGAACATAAACAAACTAAGGAACATATATCAAGGTATAAGACAGATATTAATAACCTATATTCAATAAAAGAAAAATAAATACGTAAAATGTCTGTCTTTTCCTTGTTCCTTTTCAGGATCTCTTTTATTCTTTCTCTCCTTCTCTCTTGTCTTGTCTTCTTTTCTTCCTTCTTCATACACACACACACAGATTCTCTCTCACATGCCCTCTCTCAAACACATGCTTTCTCTCACACAGGCTCTCACTCTTGCATGTTCTCTCTCACATACACTCAGGATCCCATTCAGACTCTCACGCTCATATGTTCTCTCTCACATGCAGGCTCTCATTTGCAGGTTGCCAGTCCCACACTGTTATTATTTGTAAGGGTTTTGGGTGGATCCCTGGACCTGTGGCAGATGACCACGCCCACTGGGGGAAGTCCCGTGAGGGGCCACAGGTCAGGCTCAGCATAGGAGACACACACACACACTAGTTCTTTTAATTTACAGGATTGGTGAACCACCAGAGGTGGCAGTAGTGAGCTGGAAAGTAGCCCGGTTGGGTTCTGGAACAGGCTCTGGAACAGCGATCCCACAATGGCTGTGCTGTAATAGAGAGAACTGATATTGTGAGTAGTAGCAGGATTTGCAGAGTTCAGGAATAGAGCCTTGTTGGTAATATACTCACACAGCGGTCTCTCAGTGTGGAGCACAGGAGCTGGAGTAAAGGCAGGCCTTCGAGGAGCGAGTACCTGGTTCCAGGGAATAGCTCTGAGAGATAGAGATGGTAACTCACGGTTAGAGATGTTATAGGCAGCGGTGTCTTCCTGGCAGAAGTGGAGTCCAAGTAGCGAGTCCAGGAACATGGGCCCTCAAGGAGCGAGTACTGGTTCCAGACTGCGACCTGAAAGATAAGAAAGAGAGAGAGGCCCCCGAGGAGCGGGTACCCCAAATAGAGTAGGTCCAAAGGAGGCAGAATTGCAAGGTACGGACTGCAAATCCCATCCGTTAGGAAACCTTTGCTAACTCGATTAGCTAGCAATCGCGTAGGCCTTTTGTATCCTGGATGCATGATGTCATCACAGGGGGACGCCCCTGAGGTTCGCGCCACTGAAGGTACTTGAAGCAGGGCCATGCAGTGCGCGCGCACTAAGGCAGCTGAACAGCATGGCGGGAGGCAGCGCCCAAGCTGGTCCGGGGACGCCGGAGAAGAAGGCAGGCAGACGCCGCGGCAGCCAAACGTCCGTCAACTGCAGGAGGAGTCGCCAGAGAGGTAAGGAGGGCGGAGTGGAGACGTCGGGCAGCGACAGTTGTAACAGTACCCCCCTTCAAAGGGCGGTCTCCTCTTCGGGTATCAATCTTTGGTTTAGAAGGATGCACAAGGTAAAATTGAAGGAGCATCTCTTTATCAAGGATGTTGACCTGAGGCTCCCAAGAGTTTTCTTCAGGGCTGAAACCTTCCCATGATAGAAGGTATTCAAGTGCTTTGCCTCGTCTTCGGACATCAAGTATCTCTTCAACCTTGTATTCTAGGTCGTCTTCTGCATTGATAACAGGTGGTTCCTGAGTCTTGGAAGTAAATTCGCTGAGAATGAGCGGTTTTAAGAGTGAAACGTGGAAAGTGTTATGGATGTTGAGTCCAGGTGGTAGCTTCAGACTATAGGTGATGTTGCCAAGACGTTGGAGGATTGGAAATGGTCCAACATAGCGAGGAGCGAACCAAGTGGAGGGTAGCTTCAGTCTGAGGTGTTTGGTAGATAACCAGACTTTATCTCCAGGCTTGAAGACTGACACTTGAGAATGGTGAGCATCATAGTACTTCTTAGCACAGTCACTCGCTTTATTCAGCATGTCCTTTGTCTGAACCCATATTTCAATTAATTTGTAACCTATCATTCAAATCATTCTATGTACCTGAAGATTAGAAGATGGCCAATGTAACCCCAATATTTAAAAAGGGCTCCAGGGGCGATCCAGGAAAGTATAGACTGATGAGCCTGACTTCAGTACTGGGAAAAATCGTGGAAACTGTTATAAAGAATAAAATCACAAAACATTTAGATAAGACAAGGTTTGAAGGGACACAACCAGCATGGATTTACCCAAGGGAAGTCTTACCTCAAAAATCTCCTACATTTTTTCTAGGGGTTAATAAACATGTGGACAAAGGTGAACCAGTAGATGTGATGTATTTGGATTTTCAGAAGGTGTTCGACAAAGTCCCACATGAGAGGCTTCTAAGAAAACTAAAACGTCATGGGATAGGAGGCGATGTCCTTTTGTGGATTGCAAGTTGGTTAAAAGACAGGAAACACAGAGTAGGATTAAATGGTCTGTTTTCACAGTGGAAAAAGGTAATGTTACGCCTGTCAGTTGCAGATGGCTGCGACAGCTGCTGCTCACCTCTTTCTTCACTTCCCTGACTCCGTGGGGTAGACTGGCAGCCCCCGCCAGCTGCTGATGATTACCGCTCCCTGGCCTCCCAGGGTGTCACGGATGCCACCGACCACCATCTTGCCGTCAGAATCCCTTAGGCACACACACGGGCCAATCTTAAGCACATCATGGTGGGAACCTCGGGGGCATCCCCTCTTGATGACGTCATCCCTCCAGGACATTTAAACCCGCTGGCCCTGCCTACCAATGTCTTGGCAAAGAGTTCCATCCTAGCTAAATCCACCTCGCTCTCAGAGGACCCTGTGTTCCAGTTCCTGCTTCCTGGCATAAGACGTCTCGGGTACCCGCTCCTTGGGGGCCCTCTTCTCGTCTTGGCTATCCACTTCTCGGAGGGCCTTACGCTTGGGTCTTCTGCCTACCCCATTCCTCGGGGCTTCCCTGGAACCATCGCAACTCTTCTCGTGAGTACCCTGCTCTGTGGACCACTTCCAGTTCTACCAAGAACCTCTCTGGTGTACCCCGCTCTGCGGGCCTTTACCAACTCTACTGAGGACTCTATTGGTGTTCCCCACTCTGCAGACCACTATCATCTCTACAGAGGACCCTCACTGGTGTACCCCGCTCTGTGGACCACTACCATCACTTCTGAGGACCTCCTGTGGTGTACCCCGCTCCGCAGGCCACTACCACCTCTACCAAAGACCCCTTCGGTGTACTCCGCTCCACGGACCACTACCACCTCTACTGAAGACCTAATCGGGGTATCCCGCTCTGTGGACCATTACCAACTCTACGGAGGTATCCCCTCTGAGTATCCCCCTTTCCACCGACCCTGTGTTTCTGGGTCAGTGAGACCTCCTCTCTGGCACCTCCCGCTCCATGGGTAGTGTCACTCTATCTCTTTAATAAAGACTGATACTGTGTCTGATGTCAGCTGAGACTCCGCCTCCCGATGGTGAGGCTCACGGGTCTCCTCCCTGTGGGCGGTACCATCTCTCACCTCAGCCCAGGGCCCACACTAACTAATCCTAACAGGTATACAGTGGAGTGCCTCAGGGATCTGAACTGGGACCCGTGCTTTTCAATATATTTATAAATTATCTGGAAAGGGGTACAACAAGTGAGATGATCAAATTTGCAGATGACACAAAATTATGCAGAATAGTTAAGTCTCAAGTGGATTGTGATACATTACAGGAGGACCTTGCAAGACTGGAAGATTGGGCATCCAAATGGCAGATGAAATTTAATGTGGACAAGTGCAAGGTGTTGCATATAGGGAAAAATAACCCTTGCTGTAGTTACACGATGTTAGGTTCCATATTAGGTGCTACAACCCAAGAAAGAGATCTAGGTGTCATAGTGGATAACACATTGAAATCATCGGTACAGTGTGCTGCAGCAGTCAGAAAAGCAAACAGAATGTTAGGAATTATTAGAAAGGGAATGGTTAATAAAACAGAAAATGTCATAATGCTTCTATATCGCTCCATGGTGAGACCGCACCTTGAATACTGTGTACAATTCTGGTCGCCACATCTCAAAAAAGATATAATTGCACCGGAGAAAGTACAGAGAAGGGCGACCAAAATGATAAAGGGGATGGAACAGCTCCCCTATGAGGAAAGGCTGAAGAGGTTAGGACTTTTCAGCTCGGAGCGGCCTCGGAAGGAAAGGGCAGCATGCGCAGGGCTCCGCGCGTGCAAGTTGCATAAATCTGCACCCCCTTGCGCGCGCCGACTCCGGATTTTATAAGATATGCGTGGCTACGCGCGTATCTTATAAAATCCAGCGTACTTTTGTTCGCGCCTGATGAAAAAGTACGCACGCGTGCTGTGTTTTAAATTGTACCCCTCTATATGGAAGTGATTAAACAATAGTTAAAACTCCAAAGTACAAAAAAGTGTGTCTACTGTAGAACTAGAGTCTATCGCACTAGGTTAATCTGTTAATGCATATTACTACATTTCAAAGCAAATATTAAAAGAAATGAAAAGCTGCAGAGTCTCCCGGTCAATATGAATACTAAGAACTTTTGTTGCAGAACACGAGCTACCAAATCTCACAATCGCAGAAAACTACTCTAGGTAAATATTAATGTATCCGTAGAAGCTGTTAACTTTATGTGTTTCTTACCAACAAGTATCAAAGCATGCAATCTCTAAAAACTCCTCACGCTGATTATAAATGTTGACATTATTTATTTTATTTATTTTTAGATTTTTATATACCGGTGTTCCTATATGAAATAAAGATCATAGAGCCTCTTAACTTTATATGTATCTCACAATGAATGCAATCTCAAAAAAACTACTCGCGGCAATTGTTAATGTTGCCATTGAAACTCTTAGCTATATATGTGTCTCACAAAAAATTGTCAAAGCGCACAATCTGAAAAAACTACTCACGGCAATTGTAAATACTGACATCGAATCTCTTATCTTTTTTTGTGCATCTCATAGTAACGATTCTACAGACAGCTCGATCTCGATTACACTCTGGAGAAAGGAAACAAACTTACACAGAGTCATTTAAACCCTGAAACGCGCGCCAATTCAATTGTCAGTCAGAGCAAAAGGGGGCGTGTACTGGAAAGACCCCTATGTAATGGAAAAAAGCGGTCAATAAAGAAAGAATATCGCTGCATATATCAAGTAATTTTATTAGTGTTGCCATTTGTAACTTGATAGCTAATATCAACTTTAAAATGAAAGCACAAAAATATAAAAACCACTTACTAAAAAAAAATATATAGCCTTTGGGCAACGTCCTAAAAGGACATTTAAAAACACGGCGACTATTGTGTCAATCAAAAAGAGTGGGCGGAATATTCGAGGATCCCATATGTGAGGGGAAACAGCGGTCAACACAAAAAAGTGCCGCTATTATCCTGAAAACCATAGCGATTTAGAATGTGGTAGCCACATGGCTCGTTTTCCTTCGCATACCTTATAAATAAAGCAACATTTAACTAAAAGAAATAATAAAAGCTAAAAATGACTCAGCTTGATGACAGTCGTTTAAACGCTAAAATCGTGGCAACAAGTTGGTATATTCAAGATATTCGTATGTGAAGAAAAACCGCTTGTCAATGCAGAAAAATGACGCTATTGTCCTTGGAACATTGTGATTTAAAACGGAGTATCCATATGAAATAAATCGATTATCTGAACTTCATGTGTGATTGAAGAGATACTAAATTAGAAAGAATAAAAGAAAGAACATAACTACAGTCATAAAAACTGCAAATATAAACAATAAAAGATAATAAAATAATAAATGATATGAAAGGAAAATCCGTGATGCTATGATGAAAATAAAAATTGGACTAATAACCTCCCATATTAACAAAGCGCTTATAAAAGTGAAAAATAAGACAACCTCTAAGAATTAATGATACCATATTGTAACAAAATACAAATACAAGAATATAAAAAATTACACTAAAACCTCCCAAACTAAGGGCCTCATTTTCTAAAGTATCGCAGGCCTGAGATACTTTAGAAGATGAGGGGCGGGGGGGCCGAAACGGGGGGCGGGCCTGCGCTAGCCGGCAGCGATCGGACCGTCGCGGTGCGATCGCTGCCGGTTTCGAGCCCAATCGCGCCACCATAGGAGGTGTAGCTATTGGGAGCGAAATAGGCAGCGAAAAGGCCCTTACCTTTTCCCTGTGCGCGCCGTCAGCCCCGGTGATGCCCGACTCCTCCTCTTCCGGGGCCGACTCCGCCCCTATTTTGGTATCGCACGTGAAAAGGGACATTTCGTGTGCGAAAACGTCCCTTACCGCGTGCGATACATTTGGAAAATAAGGACCTTTTCGCGTGCGATACCAAAATGGGGGCGGAGTCGGCCCCGGAAGAGGAGGAGTCGGGGCGTCACCGGGGCCGACTCCGCGACGACAGCGCGCACAGCGAAAAGGTAAGGGCCTTTTCGCTGCCTATTTCGTTTAAACGACTGTCATCAAGCTGAGTCATTTTTAGCTTTTATTATTTCTTTTAGTTAAATGTTGCTTTATTTTTACGGTATGCTAAGGAAAACCAGCCATGTGGCTTTTCATTTCTTTTAATATTTGCTTTGAAATGTAGTAATATGCATTAACAGATTAACCTAGTGCGATAGCCTCTAGTTCTACAGTAGACACACTTTTTTGTACTTTGGAGGTTTAACTATTGTTTAATCACTTCCATATAGAGGGGTACAATTTAAAACACAGCACGCGCGTGTACTTTTTCATCAGGCGCGAACAAAAGTACGCTGGATTTTATAAGATACGCGCGTAGCCACGCATATCTTATAAAATCTGGGGTCGGCACGCGCAAGGGGGTGCAGATTTATGCAACTTGCGCACGGAGCCCTGCATCACCTGGCGAGCAGGTCCTTGCTACAGGATCCTTTCCTGCTGCACCTGGTTGGTGCTCTCCCATCATGAGACCTTCTTCCTCCAAGGCAGCAACAGGGCTGCCAGTCTGAAGTTGGCTACTCTGTCCCTGAAGGTGTCATCTATATACCTCTCTGTCTGCCTCAGCTCCTCCAGGTCTGCCACTCTAGCCTCCAGAGATCGGACTCGTTCTCTGAGAGCCAGGAGCTCTTTGCATCGCATGCACATGTACAACTTCTCACCGGTGGGTAAAAAATCATACATGTGACACTCGATGCAAAAGACTGGGAAGCCTCCTTCCTGCTGCTGGACTGCTGCCTTCATCTCAATTTTGATCAGTTCCTAGTTAAGTTTTAGGTTGCTATGGGAGTAGGAATGTGTCTAATTAGCGTCCTTTAAATGTATTAGTGAATTCACTATGTGTCTGGTAGTGGCCTACTGGGGTCTGATCGAATTCTCAATAAAGTTTTTGTTGATGGTTTTTTTTTTTGGAAAGTGGCACCTGCCTATAAATTAAGGGATGAGCTTAGGGAGGGTTGGGAAATACAAACAGTCTAACTTCAGTTAGTCAGCCTGAGTGACTCACTGCTCTCTTGATTAACAAATGTTGGTCCCCATTCAAACCCAATCACACTACCCTCAACACCTTTCCAAGGTGAGTAACTGAGCTGAACTATTCAAATTTTTTACTTAGGTATATACTGCTCCTAGCTTATTTCTAGCTTCTGGCTACTTTTTGGGGTTTTTTTTGTGGTTTGTTTTTTTCAATACAAACACTCAGTTTGCATTAAATACAAACACTCAGTTCTTTAAAAGTCTGCAGAACACTCAGTTAATTAAACACACTACATACTGCTTACTAGCTACCTTATTGATTGACTATTTAAAAATACAAACAGTATAACTTGTTTATTCACTGCCTTCCTGACTATTAAAGGCACAAACACCCAAACACACTAAATAATATTCCCAAATAGTTAACTTTGCCCCAATACTTTTAAAAAAGACAATCTCCCAAGCAAAAACTTACTGATTCCTTTCAGCCACCAGCAAGGTGATCCTCTCCTCTCAGTGTATAATAGAAGTTAATAGGTGCTCGGAGCGATGTCTCTTAGAGTATATAATAGAAGTTAATAGGTGCTGGCAGTCATGTCTCTTAAGTTGTATAATAGAAGTTAATAGGTGCTGGGGGTGATGTCTCTTAGAGTGTATAATAGAAGTTAATAGGTGCTGGGAGCGATGTCTCTTAAGGTGTATAAAAGAAGTTAATAGGTGCTGGGAGCGATGTTTCTTAGGGGGTATAATAGAAGTTAATAGGTGCTGGCAGTCATGTCTCTTAGGGGTAGAATAGAAGTTAATAGGTGCTGGGAGTGATGTCTCTTAGGGTGTATAATAAAAGTTAATAGGTGCTGGGAGCGATGTCTCTTATCAAGTATAATAGACGTTAATAGGTGCTGGGAGCGCTGTCTCTTAGGGGTATAATAGAAGTTAATAGGTGCTGGGAGTGATGTCTTTTAGGGTGTATAATAGAAGTTAATAGGTGCTGGCAGTCTTTCTACTATCCGAAAGAGTAAATAACGGATTCACATCTACCCGTTCTAGACCTCTCATGATTTTAAACATCTCTATCATATCCCCCCTCAGCCATCTCTTCTCCAAGCTGAAAAGTCCTAACCTCTTTAGTCTTTCCTCATAGGGGAGTTGTTCCATTCCCCTTATCATTTTGGTTGCCCTTCTCTGTACCTTCTCCATCGCAATTATATCTTTTTTGAGATGCGGCGACCAGAATTGTACACAGTATTCAAGGTGTGGTCTCACCATAGAGCGATACAGAGGCATTATGACATTTTCCGTTTTATTCACCATTCCCTTTCTAATAATTCCCAACATTCTGTTTGCTTTTTTGACTGCCGCAGCACACTGAACTGACGATTTCAATGTGTTACCCACTATGATGCCTAGATCTATTTCTTGGGTTGTAGCACCTAATATGAAACCTAACATTGTGTAATTATAGCATGGGTTATTTTTCCTTATATGCAACACCTTGCACTTGTCCACATTAAATTTCATCTGCCATTTGGATGCCCAATTTTCTAGTCTCTTAGGGGGTATAATAGAAGTTAATAGGTGCTGGGAGTGATGTCTTTTAGGGTGTATAATAGAAGTTAATAGATGCTGGCAGTCATGTCTCTTAGGGTGTACAATAGAATTTAATAGGTGCTGGGAGTGATGTCTCGTAGGGTGTATATTGAAAATGAATAGGTGCTGGGAGCGATGTCTCTTAGAGTGTAAAATAGAAGTTAATAGATGCTAGGAGTGATGTCTCTTAGCATGTATTATAGAAGTTAATAGGTGCTGGGAGCGATGTCTCTTAGGGGGTATAATAAAAGTAATAGGTGCTGGGAGTGATGTCTCTTAAGTTGTATAATACAAGTTAATAGGTGCTGGGAGTGATGTCACTTAGGGTGTATAATAGAAGTTAACAGGTGCTGGGAGTGATGTCTCTTAGGGTGTATAATAAAAGTTAATAGGTGCTGGGAGCAATGTCTCTTAGGATGTATAAAAGAAGTTAATAGGCACTGGGAGCGATGTCTCTTAGCATATACAATTTTATTTATTTAGAAACATTTATATATATATATATACCGGTAATTGTGGGGACATCATACCGGTTCACATAATAACTGGAAGCTTGGAAAGTACATTTCAACAGGGAGAGTAACTGGGCGAAGGGATAAACAAGAAGCAGTAAGAAGAAAAGAAACAAGTAAGTCATAACAAGAGGAAAATAAATTTACAATTTACAATTTACATTTAGTATCTCCTAGGAATGAGGGGAGGGCGAATCTCTGGGGGGGGGGGGGGGGGTACGGACTACTGACTATGAGGTTATTCTGTGTAGGCATGGTTGAACAGAAATGTTTTTAGTTTCTTTTTTAATTTGATTGCACAGGGTTCAAGGCGCATGTGGACAGGCAGTGAGTTCCAGAGGGCCGGACCGGCTATAGAGATGGCACGGTCGCGGGTGGAGGAGAGGTGAGCTGTTTTCAGGGATGGAACATGAAGGGTGCCTTTGTTGGTAGATCTGGTGGCTCGGGTGGACAAGGAGGCAGTGAATGAGAGGTCGAGCCAGTTTGAATTGTGGGTGTGGATGGACTTGTGTATTATAGTCAGGGTTTTGTAGTGTATACGGGACAGGATGGGGAAGTTAATAGGTGCTGGGAGTGATGTCTCTTATAGTTTATAATAGAAGTTAATAGGTGATGGGAGTGATGTCTCTTAGAGTGTATAATAGAAGTTAATAGGTGATGGGAGTGATGTCTCTTAGAGTGTATAATAGAAGTTAATAGGTGCTGGGAGCGATGTCTCTTAGGGGGTATAATAGGAGTTAATAGGTGCTGGGAGTGATGTCTCTTAGAGGATATAATAGAAGTTAATAGCTGCCGGGAGTGTTAATTCTTAGGGGGTATAATAGGAGTTAATGGGTGCTGGGAGTGATGTCTCTTAGAGTGTATAATAGAAGTTAATAGGTGCTGGGAGTGATGTCTCTTAGGGGGTATAATAGAAGTTAATAGGTGCTGCAGTCATGTCTCTTAAGTTGTATAATAGAAGTTAATAGGTGCTGGGAGTGTTAATTCATAGGGGGTATAATACAAGTTAATAGGTGCTGGGAGTGATGTCTCTTAGAGTGTATAATAGAAGTTAATAGGTGCTGGCAGTCATGTCTCTTAAGTTGTATAATAGAAGTTAATAGGTGCTGGGAGCGATGTCTCTTAGGGGGTATAATAGAGGTTAATAGGTGCTGGGAGCAATGTCTCTTAGGGGGTATAATAGAAGTTAATAGGTGCTGGGAGTGATGTCACTTAGGGGGTATAATAGAAGTTAACAGGTGCTGGGAGTGATGTCTCTTAGGGTGTATAATAAAAGTTAATAGGTGCTGGGAGCAATGTCTCTTAGGATGTATAATAGAAGTTAATAGGCACTGGGAGCGATGTCTCTTAGCATATACAATAGAAGTTAATAGGTGCTGGGAGTGATGTCTCTTATAGTTTATAATAGAAGTTAATAGGTGATGGGAGTGATGTCTCTTAGAGTGTATAATAGAAGTTAATAGGTGATGGGAGTGATGTCTCTTAGAGTGTATAATAGAAGTTAATAGGTGCTGGGAGCGATGTCTCTTAGGGGGTATAATAGGAGTTAATAGGTGCTGGGAGTGATGTCTCTTAGAGGATATAATAGAAGTTAATAGCTGCCGGGAGTGTTAATTCTTAGGGGGTATAATAGGAGTTAATGGGTGCTGGGAGTGATGTCTCTTAGAGTGTATAATAGAAGTTAATAGGTGCTGGGAGTGATGTCTCTTAGGGGGTATAATAGAAGTTAATAGGTGCTGCAGTCATGTCTCTTAAGTTGTATAATAGAAGTTAATAGGTGCTGGGAGTGTTAATTCATAGGGGGTATAATACAAGTTAATAGGTGCTGGGAGTGATGTCTCTTAGAGTGTATAATAGAAGTTAATAGGTGCTGGCAGTCATGTCTCTTAAGTTGTATAATAGAAGTTAATAGGTGCTGGGAGCGATGTCTCTTAGGGGGTATAATAGAGGTTAATAGGTGCTGGGAGCAATGTCTCTTAGGGGGTATAATAGAAGTTAATAGGTGCTGGGAGCGTTGTCTCTTAGGGGGTATAATAGAAGTTAATGGATGCTGGGAGAGATGTCTCTTAGGGTGTATAATAGAAGTTAATAGGTGTTGGGAGCGATGTCTCTCATTGTGTATAATAGAAGTTAATAGGTGCTGGGAGCGATGTCTCTTATGGTGTATAACAGAAGTTAATAGGTGCTGGGAGTGATGTCTCTTAGGGGGGTATAATAGAAGTTAATAGGTGCTGGGAGTGATGTCTCTTAGTGGTATAATAGAAGTTAATAGGTGCTGGGAGTGGTGTCTCTTAGGGGGTATAATAGAAGTTAATAGGTGCTGGGAGCGATGTCTCTTAGGGGGTATAATAGAAGTTAATAGGTGCTGGGAGTGATGTCTCTCATTGTGTATAATAGAAGTTAATAGGTGCTGGGAGCGATGTCTCTTATGGTGTATAACAGAAGTTAATAGGTGCTGGGAGTGATGTCTCTTAGGGGGGTATAATAGAAGTTAATAGGTGCTGGGAGTGATGTCTCTTAGGGGTATAATAGAAGTTAATAGGTGCTGGGAGTGGTGTCTCTTAGGGGGTATAATAGAAGTTAATAGGTGCTGGGAGCGATGTCTCTTAGGGGGTATAATAGAAGTTAATAGGTGCTGGGAGTGATGTCTCTTAGGATGTATAATATAAGTTAATAGGTGCTGGGAGCGATGTCTCTTAGCATGTATAATAGAAGTTAATAGGTGCTGGGAGCGATGTCTCTTAGGGGGTATAACAGAAGTTAATAGGTGCTGGGAGCGATGTCTCTTAGGGTGTATAATAGAATTTAATAGATGCTGGGAGTGATGTCTCTTAGGGGATATAATAGAAGTTAATAGGTGCTGAGAGTAATGTCTCTTAGGGGGTATAATAGAAGTTAATAGATGCTGGGAGTGATGTCTCTTAGGGGGTATAATAGAAGTGAATAGGTGCTGGGAGTGATGACTCTTAGGGGGTATAATAGAAGTTAATAGGTGCTGGGAGTGATATCTCTTAGGGGGTATAATAGAAGTTAATAGGTGCTGGGAGTGATGTCTCTTAGGGTGTATAATAGAATTTAATAGATGCTGGGAGTGATGTCTCTTAGGGGATATAATAGAAGTTAATAGGTGTTGGGAGTAATGTCTCCTAGGGGGTATAATAGAAGTTAATAGGTGCTGGGAGTGATGTCTCTTAGGGGGTATAATAGAAGTTAATAGGTGCTGGGAGTGATGTCTCTTAGGGTATATAATAGAGGTTAATAGGTGATGATGCTGAGTGATACTCTGGGAGTGCATGAGACACAGGATAAGACGTAACAGGTAAGAATCAGAAATATAGGACTGGTGCTGAGTGATACTCTGGGAGTGCATGAGACACAGGATGAGATGTAACTGGTAAGAATCAGAAAAGCAGATCTGGTGCTGAGAGATATTCCGGGGAGTGCTCTCAGACCTAGGATGAGACGTAACCGGTAACAGTCAGAAAAGCAGGTCTGGTGCTGAGTGATACTCTGGGGAGCGCTCTCATACACAGGATGAGACATAACCAGTAAAAGTCAGAAAAGCATGGCTGGTGCTGAGTGATACTCTGGGGAGCGCTGTCAGACACAGGATGAGATGTAACCAGTAACAGTCAGAAAAGCAAGGCCGGTGCTGAGTGATACTCTGGGGAGCGCTCTCAGACACAGGATGAGAGGTAACCAGTAACAGTCAGAAAAGCAGGACTGGTGCTGAGTGATACTCTGGGGAGCGCTCTCAGACACAGGATGAGACGTAACCAGTAACAGTCAGAAAAGCAAGGCTGGTGCTGAGTGATACTCTGGGGAGCGCTCTCAGACACAGGATGAGATGTAACCGGTAACAGTCAGAAAAGCAGGGCTGGTGCTGAGTGATACTCTGGGTAGCGCTCTCATACACAGGATGAGAGGTAACCAGTAAAAGTCAGAAAAGCATGGCTGGTGCTGAGTGATACTCTGGGGAGCGCTGTCAGACACAGGATGAGACATAACCAGTAACAGTCAGAAAAGCAAGGCCGGTGCTGAGTGATACTCTGGGGAGCGCTCTCAGACACAGGATGAGAGGTAACCAGTAACAGTCAGAAAAGCAGGACTGGTGCTGAGTGATACTCTGGGGAGCGCTGTCAGACACAGGATGAGACGTAACCAGTAACAGTCAGAAAAGCATGGCTGGTGCTGAGTGATACTCTGGGGAGCGCTCTCAGACACAGGATGAGACGTAACCGTTAACAGTCAGAAAAGCAGGGCTGGTGCTGAGTGATACTCTGGGGAGCGCTCTCAGAAACAGGATGAGACGTAACCAGTAACAGTCAGAAAAGCAGGGTTGGTGCTGAGTGATACTCTGGGGAGCGCTCTCAGACACAGGATGAGACGTAACCAGTAACAGTCAGAAAAGTAGGGCCGGTGCTGAGTGATACTCTGCGGAGCGCTCTCAGACACAGGATGAGATGTAACCGGTAACAGTCAGAAAAGCAAGGCCGGTGCTGAGTGATACTCTGGGGAGCGCTCTCAGACACAGGATGAGATGTAACCGGTAACAGTCAGAAAAGCAAGGCCGGTGCTGAGTGATACTCTGGGTAGCGCTCTCAGACACAGGATGAGATGTAACCGGTAACAGTCAGAAAAGCATGGCTGGTGCTGAGTGATACTCTGGGGAGCGCTGTCAGACACAGGATGAGACGTAACCAGTAAAGGTCAGAAAAGCATGGCTGGTGCTGAGTGATACTCTGGGGAGCGCTGTCAGACACAGGATGAGACGTAACCAGTAACAGTCAGAAAAGCAGGGTTGGTGCTGAGTGATACTCTGGGGAGCGCTCTCAGACACAGGATGAGATGTAACCGGTAACAGTCAGAAAAGCAGGGCTGGTGCTGAGTGATACTCTGGGGAGCGCTGTCAGACACAGGATGAGACGTAACCAGTAACAGTCAGAAAAGCAAGGCCGGTGCTGAGTGATACTCTGGGGAGCGCTCTCAGACACAGGATGAGACGTAACCAGTAACAGTCAGAAAAGCATGGCTGGTGCTGAGTGATACTCTGGGGAGCGCTGTCAGACACAGGATGAGACGTAACCAGTAACAGTCAGAAAAGCAGGGTTGGTGCTGAGTGATACTCTGGGGCGCGCTCTCAGACACAGGATGAGACGTAACCAGTAACAGTCAGAAAAGCAAGGCCGGTGCTGAGTGATACTCTGGGGAGCGCTCTCAGACACAGGATGAGACGTAACCAGTAACAGTCAGAAAAGCAGGGCTGGTGCTGAGGGATACTCTGGGGAGCGCTCTCAGACACAGGATGAGATGTAACCAGTAACAGTCAGAAAAGCATGGCGGGTACTGAGTATACTCTGGGGAGCGCTCTCAGACACAGGATGAGACGTAACCAGTAACAGTCAGAAAAGCAGGGCTGGTGCTGAGAGATACTCTGGGGAGCGCTGTCAGACACAGGATGAGATGTAACCAGTAACAGTCAGAAAAGCAGGGCTGGTGCTGAGTGATACTCTGGGGAGCGCTGTCAGACTGGCGCTGAGACAGAAGAGACAGTCACATGCAGTAACCAGGGCTGGCACTGGCAGAGCGGCCAGGCTCTCAGCCCTTAGCTTTTGCTGTTTCAGTAGCCCTGGAAGGCTGGGCCCTCCCCTCTCTTTGAGACGACTCTGCAGCTGGGCGTCCAGGCTGTGCTATTGGTGGAGAAGCTTGCAAGACTCACACACCTCCTGGCTGAGAGTCAGCTGCCTCCCCTCCTGTATGGACTTGTCAGGTAATAACTGTAAGTAATTACATCGGTTACTCAATGGCATACATTTCCAGAGCTGGCACAGGCAGAGTGTGTGAGAACCTGACCTCCGGGGAAAGAGACAAAACAGTGAGCAGCAGAGCCCTCCACGCCCCTCCCTGGGGGCACCGCTCAGTGCTCAGGTGCACTTCATGAGAACTCACAAATCTTCTACCGTCACTGCCGTCTCCCAGATCATTCCCAGAAGCACTTATCCTACCTAAACTGTCACTGCTGCTCCACTGACAGTTCACAGCAACACTCAGTGTACTTACACAGTCACTGCCGTCTCCCAGATCATTCCCAGAAGCACTTATCCTACCTAAACTGTCACTGCTGCTCCACTGACAGTTCACAGCAACACTCAGTGTACTTACACAGTCACTGCGGTCTCCCAGATCATTCCCAGAAGCACTTATCCTACCTAAACTGTCACTGCTGCTCCACTGACAGTTCACAGCAACACTCAGTGTACTTACACAGTCACTGCGGTCTCCCAGATCATTCCCAGAAGCACTTATCCTACCTAAACTGTCACTGCTGCTCCACTGACAATTCACAGCAACACTCAGTGTACTTACACAGTCACTGCAGTCTCCCAGATCATTCCCAGAAGCACTAATCCTACCTAAACTGTCACTGCTGCTCCACTGACAGTTCACAGCAGCACTCAGTGGACTTACACAGTCACTGCTGTCTCCCAGAGAGTTCCCATGAGCACTTATCCTACCTAAACTGTCACTGCTGCTCCACTGACAATTCACAGCAACACTCAGTGTACTTACACAGTCACTGCAGTCTCCCAGATCATTCCCAGAAGCACTTATCCTACCTAAACTGTCACTGCTGCTCCACTGACAGTTCACAGCAGCACTCAGTGGACTTACACAGTCACTGCTGTCTCCCAGAGAGTTCCCAGGAGCACTTATCCTATAGACACAGTCACTGCTGCTGCACTCAAGAGTTCACAGCAGCACTCGGTATACATACACAGTCACTGCGGTCTCCCAGAGAGTTCCCAGGAGCACTTATACTACCTAAACTGTCACTGCTGCTCCACTGACAGTTCACAGAGAGTTATCCTATAGACAGAGTCACTGCTGCTCCACTGACAGTTCACAGCAGCACTCAGTGTACTTACACAGTCACTGCAGTCTCCCAGAGCGTTCCCAGGAGCACTTATACTACCTAAACTGTCACTGCTGCTCCACTGACAGTTCACAGAGAGTTATCCTATAGACAGAGTCACTGCTGCTCCACTGACAGTTCACAGCAGCACTCAGTGTACTTACACAGTCACTGCAGTCTCCCAGAGCGTTCCCAGGAGCACTTATCCTACCTACACTGTCACTGCTGCTCCACTGTCAGTTCACAGCAGCACTCAGTGGACTTACACAGTCACTGCGGTCTCCCAGAGAGTTCCCAGGAGCACTTATCCTATAGACACAGGCACTGCTGCTCCACTCAGAGTTCACAGTAGCACTCAGTGTACTTACACAGTCACTGCGGTCTCCCAGAGAGTTCCCATGAGCACTTATCCTACAGACACAGTCACTGCTGCTCCACTGACAGTTCACAGCAGCACTCAGTGGACTTACACAGTCACTGCGGTCTCCCAGAGAGTTCCCAGGAGCACTTATCCTTTAGACACAGTCACTGCTGCTCCACTCAGAGTTCACAGTAGCACTCAGTGTACTTACACAGTCACTGCGGTCTCCCAGAGAGTTCCCAGGAGCACTTATCCTTTAGACACAGTCACTGCTGCTCCACTCAGAGTTCACAGTAGCACTCAGTGTACTTACACAGTCACTGCGGTCTCCTAGAGAGTTCCCAGGAGCACTTATCCTATAGACACAGTCACTGCTGCTCCACTCAGAGTTCACAGTAGCACTCAGTGTACTTACATAGTCACTGCGGTCTCCCAGAGAGTTCCCTGGAGCACTTATCCTTCCTACACTGTCACTGCTGCTCCACTAACAGTTCACAGCAGCACTCAGTGTACTTACACAGTCACTGCGGTCTCCTAGAGAGTTCCCATGAGCACTTATCCTACAGACACAGTCACTGCTGCTCCACTCAGAGTTCACAGCAGCACTCAGTGTACTTACACAGTCACTGCGGTCTCCCAGAGAGTTCCCAGGAGCACTTATCCTTCCTACACTGTCAATGCTGCTCCACTGACAGTTCACAGCAGGACTCAGTGTACTTACACAGTCACTGCGGTCTCCCAGAGAGTTCCCAGGAGCACTTATCTTTCCTACACAGTCACTGCTGCTCCACTGACAGTTCACAGCAGCACTCAGTGTTCTTACACAGTCACTGCAGTCTCCCAGAGAGTTCCCAGGCGCACTTATCCTTCCTACACTGTCACTGCTGCTCCACTGACAGTTCACAGCAGCACTCGGTGTACATACACAGTCACTGAGGTCTCCCAGAGCGTTCCCAGGAGCACTTATCCTTCCTACACTGTCACTGCTGCTCCACTGACAGTTCACAGCAGCACTCGGTATACATACACAGTCACTGAGGTCTCCCAGAGCGTTCCCAGGAGCACTTATCCTTCCTACACTGTCACTGCTGCTCCACTGACAGTTCACAGCAGCACTCGGTGTACATACACAGTCACTGAGGTCTCCCAGAGCGTTCCCAGGAGCACTTATCCTTCCTACACTGTCACTGCTGCTCCACTGACAGTTCACAGCAGCACTCAGTGTACTTACACAGTCACTGCGGTCTCCCAGAGAGTTCCCATGAGCACTTATCCTACAGACACAGTCACTGCTGCTCCACTGACAGTTCACAGCAGCACTCAGTGGACTTACACAGTCACTGCGGTCTCCCAGAGAGTTCCCAGGAGCACTTATCCTTTAGACACAGTCACTGCTGCTCCACTCAGAGTTCACAGTAGCACTCAGTGTACTTACACAGTCACTGCGGTCTCCCAGAGAGTTCCCATGAGCACTTATCCTTAAGACACAGTCACTGCTGCTCCACTCAGACAGTTCACAGTAGCACTCAGTGTACTTACACAGTCACTGCGGTCTCCCCAGAGAGTTCCCATGAGCACTTATCCTATAGACACAGTCACTGCTGCTCCACTCAGAGTTCACAGTAGCACTCAGTGTACTTACATAGTCACTGCGGTCTCCCAGAGAGTTCCCTGGAGCACTTATCCTTCCTACACTGTCACTGCTGCTCCACTAACAGTTCACAGCAGCACTCAGTGTACTTACACAGTCACTGCGGTCTCCTAGAGAGTTCCCATGAGCACTTATCCTACAGACACAGTCACTGCTGCTCCACTCAGAGTTCACAGCAGCACTAAGTGTACTTACACAGTCACTGCGGTCTCCCAGAGAGTTCCCAGGAGCACTTATCCTTCCTACACTGTCAATGCTGCTCCACTGACAGTTCACAGCAGGACTCAGTGTACTTACACAGTCACTGCGGTCTCCCAGAGAGTTCCCAGGAGCACTTATCTTTCCTACACAGTCACTGCTGCTCCACTGACAGTTCACAGCAGCACTCAGTGTTCTTACACAGTCACTGCAGTCTCCCAGAGAGTTCCCAGGCGCACTTATCCTTCCTACACTGTCACTGCTGCTTCACTGACAGTTCACAGCAGCACTCGGTGTACATACACAGTCACTGAGGTCTCCCAGAGCGTTCCCAGGAGCACTTATCCTTCCTACACTGTCACTGCTGCTCCACTGACAGTTCACAGCAGCACTCGGTATACATACACAGTCACTGAGGTCTCCCAGAGCGTTCCCAGGAGCACTTATCCTTCCTACACTGTCACTGCTGCTCCACTGACAGTTCACAGCAGCACTCAGTGTACATACACAGTCACTGAGGTCTCCCAGAGCGTTCCCAGGAGCACTTATCCTTCCTACACTGTCACTGCTGCTCCACTGACAGTTCACAGCAGCACTCGGTGTACTTACACAGTCACTGCGGTCTCCCAGAGAGTTCCCAGGAGCACTTATCCTACAGACACAGTCACTGCTGCTCCACTGACAGTTCACAGCAACACTCAGTGTACTTACACAGTCACTGCTGTCTCCCAGAGAGCTCCCAAGAGCACTTATCCTATAGACACAGTCACTGCTGTTCCACTGACAGTTCACAGCAGCACTCAGTGTACTTGCACAGTCACTGCGGTCTCCCAGAGAGTTCCCAGGAGCACTTATCCTTCCTACACTGTCACTGCTGCTTCACTGACAGTTCACAGCA
Organism: Rhinatrema bivittatum; assembly: GCF_901001135.1. Lineage (NCBI taxonomy): Eukaryota > Metazoa > Chordata > Amphibia > Gymnophiona > Rhinatrematidae > Rhinatrema > Rhinatrema bivittatum. Next base: position 8,465,918 of record NC_042617.1, on the reverse strand, counting down.
GCACTCAGTGTACTTACACAGTCACTGCGGTCTCCTAGAGAGTTCCCAGGAACTTATCCTATAGACACAGTCACTGCTGCTCCACTCAGAGTTCACAGTAGCACTCAGTGTACTTACACAGTCACTGCGGTCTCCCAGAGAGTTCCCATGAGCACTTATCCTACAGACACAGTCACTGCTGCTCCACTCAGAGTTCACAGCAGCACTCAGTGTACTTACACAGTCACTGCGGTCTCCCAGAGAGTTCCCAGGAGCACTTATCCTACAGACACAGTCACTGCTGCTCCACTGACAGTTCACAGCAACACTCAGTGTACTTACACAGTCACTGCTGTCTCCCAGAGAGCTCCCAGGAACTTATCCTATAGACACAGTCACTGCTGTTCCACTGACAGTTCACAGCAGCACTCAGTGTACTTGCACAGTCACTGCGGTCTCCCAGAGAGTTCCCATGAGCACTTATCCTACAGACACAGTCACTGCTGCTCCACTCAGAGTTCACAGCAGCACTCAGTGTACTTACACAGTCACTGCGGTCTCCCAGAGAGTTCCCAGGAGCACTTATCCTTCCTACACTGTCACTGCTGCTCCACTGACAGTTCACAGCAGCACTCGGTATACATACACAGTCATTGAGGTCTCCCAGAGCGTTCCCAGGAGCACTCATCTTACCTACTCTGTCACTGCTGCTCCACTGACAGTTCACAGCAGCACTCAGTGTTCTTACACAGTCACTGTGGTCTCCCAGAGTGTTCCCAGGAGCACTTATCCTACAGACACAGTCACTGCTGCTCCACTGACAGTTCACAGCAGCACTCAGTGTACTTACACAGTTACTGTGGTCTCCCAGAGAGTTCCCAGGCGCACTTATCCTTCCTACACTGTCACTGCTGCTTCACTGACAGTTCACAGCAGGACTCAGTATACTTACACAGTCACTGCGGTCTCCCAGAGAGTTCCCAGGAGCACTTATCCTTCCTACACTGTCACTGCTGCTCCACTGTCAGTTCACAGCAGCACTCGGTGTACATACACAGTCACTGCGGTCTCCCAGAGCGTTCCCAGGGAGCACTTATCCTTCCTACACTGTCACTGCTGCTCCACTGACAGTTCACAGCAGCACTTGGTGTACTTACACAGTCACTGCAGTCTCCCAGAGAGTTCCCAGGAGCACTTATCCTATAGACACAGTTACTGCTGCTCCACTCAGAGTTCACAGTAGCACTCAGTGTACTTACACAGTCACTGTGGTCTCCCAGAGAGTTCCCAGGAGCACTTATCCTATAGACACAGTCACTGCTGCTCCACTCAGAGTTCACAGTAGCACTCAGTGTACTTACACAGTCACTGTGGTCTTCCAGAGAGTTCTCAGGAGCACTTATCCTACCTATACTGTCACCTCTGCTCCACTAAGAGTTCATAGCACTCAGTGTACCAACAGTCACTGTGGTTTCCCAGAGAGTTCCCGGGATCACTTATCCTACCTACACTGTCACTGCTATTCCACTGAGAGTTCACAGAACTCATTGTACTTACACAGTCACTGCTGTCTCCTTGTGAGCTCCCAGGAGCACTCATCTTACCTACTCTGTCACTACTGCCCCACTGAGAGTTCACAACAACACTCAGTGTACTTAAACAGTCACTGCTGTCTCCTTGTGAGCTCTCAGGAGCACCCATAGAAACATATAAACATAGAAATGACAGCAGAAAAAGACCCATCAGCCCATCCAGTCTGCCCAGCAAGTTCCCACACTTATTTTCCCATACTTATCTGTTTCACCGACCACCAAGTTCAGGGCAATTTTTGGTAACTGTTTGATTCAAATTTCCTGCCACCCCCTGTCATTGATGCAGAGAGTAATGTTGGAGTTGCATCAAAGGTGAGCATAAGGCTTAATGGTTAAGGGTAGTAACCGCCGCATCAAGCAAGTTTGCCCAGACTGCTCAGATCAATGCCTTGTTGGATGTTGTCTGAATGTAAATCCTCTTTTCCACATTTCCCCCTGCCGTTGAAGCAGAGAGCAACGCTGTATATGCTTTCAAAGTGAAGTATCAGGCTTAATTGGTTTAGGGTAGTAACCACCATAATAAGCAAGCTACCCCCACGCTTATTTGTTTACCCAGATTGTGAAGTTCAGTCCTTGTTGGTTGTTGTCTGAATGCAAATCCTCTTTTTCACATTTCCCCTTGCTGTTGAAGCAGAGAGCAATGTTGGAGTTGCATTAACCGTGTGAAGGCTTATTGAGTAAGAATAGTAATCACCAGGTAGAAGCCTCCATTCCAGTAATCCACCCCCATGGCTCTTCTCTTCATTCCCATCCTCTAGCCTTTATGGATCCACAGTGTTTATCCCACGCCCCTTTGAAATCCTTCACAGTTGTAGTCTTCACCACTTCCTCCAGAAGGGCATTCCAGGCATCCACCACCCTCTCCGTGAAGAAATACTTCCTGACATTGGTTCTGAGTCTTCCTCCCTGGAGCTTCAAATTCTACTGATTTTTTTTCCAACATAAAAGGTTTGTTGTTGACCATGGATGATTAAAACCTTTCAAGTATCTGAAAGTCTATCATATCACCTCTGCTCCTCCTCCTCTCCTCCAGGGTGTACATATACATATTTAGATTCTTCAATCTCTCCTCATAAGTCATTCAATGAAGACCCTCCACCTTTTTGGTCGCCCTTCTCTGTACCGCCTCCATCCTGTCTCTGTCTCTTTGGAGATATAGTCTCCAGAACTGAACATAGTACTCCAGGTGAGACCTCACCAAGGACCTGGTCCAAGAAAACAAAGAGGTAGGCGATCTATAATAGCCGTCAGGTAAACACAAAGGAATAGATGCCTTGATCTTTTCCAATACTTTTATTGAAGCAGAGACGTGTTCATAAAAATGCCCGACTCAGGCCGAGTTTCGCAGCTCAACAGCTGCTGCCTCAGGGGCTCAAACACTCCAAAATCATGAATAAAATACAGTAGTGTAGTATCATCCAATGAGCAATGATTGTGTATCAGCAACGTAAGACAACTTGCAAACTTGCAACTTGCAAACCAGCAAACGAGCAGAGATGACACCCTGAATGCTGGTTTGCAAGTTGTCTTACATTGCTGATACACAATCATTGCTCATTGGATGATACTACACTACTGTATTTTATTCATGATTTCGGAGTGTTTGAGCCCCTGAGGCAGCAGCTGTTGAGCTGCAAAACTCGGCCTGAGTCGGGCATTTTTATGAACACGTCTCTGCTTCAATAAAAGTATTGGAAAAGATCAAGGCATCTATTCCTTTGTGTTTACCTCACCAAGGACCTGTACAAGGGGATAATCACTTCCCTTTTCTTACTCGATATTCCTCTCTCTATGCAGCCCAGCATTCTTCTGGCTTTAGCTATCGCCTTGTCACATTGTTTCGCCGACTTCAAATCATTAGACACTATCACCCCAAGGTCTCTCTCTTGCCCTGTGCACATCAGCCCTTCTCCCCCCATCGAATACAGGTCTTTTGGATTTCCACACCCCATATGCATGACTTTGCACTTCTTGGCATTGAATCTCAGCTGCCATATCTTCGACCACTCTTCCAGCTTCCTTAAATCCCTACTCATTCTTTCCACTCCTTCCGGCGTTTCCACTCTGTTGCAGATCTTAGCGTCATCCGCAAAAAGACAAACCTTACCTTCTATCCCGTCCGCAATGTCGCTCACAAAGATATTGAACAGGACCGGTCCCAACACCGACCCCTGTGGCACTCCGCTCAACACCACTCTCTCTTCAGAGAGAGTTCCATTTACCGTCACACATTGTCTTCTGTCCGTCAACCAGTTTGCAATCCAGGCCACCACCTCGGCACTCATTCCTAAGCTTCTCATTTTATTCACCAGTCTCCTGTGTGGGACCGTATCAAAAGCCTTGCTGAAATCCAAGTAGATGACATTGAACGCTCTTCCTCGATCCAATTCCCTAGTCACCCAGTCAAAAAAGTCAATCAGATTTGTCTGACTGGACCTTCCACTGGTGAATCCATGCTGCCTCTGGTCCAGCAATCCTCCTGACTGTAAATAGTTCACTATCCTTTCCTTCAGCAGAGTCTCCATTACTTTTCCCACCACAGAGGTGAGGCTAACCGGTCTGTAGTTTCCAGCCTCCTCTCTGCTCCCACTCTTGTGAAGCGGGACCACCACCGCTCTTCTCCAATCACTCGGCACCACTCCCATTTCTAGGGATCTATTGAACAGGTCACACAGCGGAGCCGCCAGCACATCTCTGAGCTCCCTCAGTATCCTGGGATGAACCTCATCAGGCCCCATGGCTTTGTCCACTTTCAGTTTCACCAGCTCTTCCCATACATTCTCTACTGTAAACGGAATTACATCTACTGCACTCCCCTCCAATTTCTTGTTAATTAGCGACGGTCCTTCTCCAGGGTCCTCTTTAGTGAACACAGAACTGAAGTATTCGTTTAATATTTCTGCCATTTCTTCGTCTCTCTCCACACATTGATCCTTTCCACCTTTCAATTTCACTATACCACTTTGGACCTTTCTCCTTTCTCTGATGTATCTGAAAAATGTTTTGTCACCTCTCTTTACCTCTTTGGCAATCCTCTCTTCCGTTTGACTTTTTGCCGTCTTGATTACTTTCTTCGTCTCCCTCAGTTCCACCAGATATTCTTCTTTGTGCTCCTCCCTTTGGGATTCTTTATATTTCTTGAACGCTGTTCTTTTAGCTTTTATTTTGTCAGCCATCTCCTTTGAGAACCAGATAGGTTTCTTATTTCTCTTGCTTTTCTTTACTTTTCTAACATATAGATTAGTTGCCTTGGTAATTGCTCCTTTTATAGTTTGGTCCACTGTTGTTCCACATCTCTCTTGTTCTCCCAGCCTTCTAATTCTTCCTTCAGGTACTTCCCCATTTCATCAAAGTCCGTGTTTTTGAACTGCAAAACTCGGGTCTGTGTGTGACTTCTCCGTAACCTATTTGTGATATTAAACCATACTGTATGATCATCACTGGTGCTGAGGTGGGCGCCCACCTGGACATCAGAGACATTATCTCCATTAGTGAGCACTACATCGAGTACCTATCTTTCTTGCACAGTCACTGCTGGCCCATTGAGCATTCACAGCAGCACTCAATGTACGTATACAGTCACTGCTGTCTCCTTGTCAGCTCCCAGGATCACTTATCCTAACTACACTGATCCTGCTGCCCCACTGAGAGCTCACAACAGCACTCATTGTACTTACACAGTCACTGCTGTCTCCTTGTCAGTTCCCAGGATCACTTATCCTACCTACACTGATCCTGCTGCCCCACTGAGAGCTCACAACATCACTCATTGTACTTACACAGTCACTGCCGTCTCCTTGTGGCTCCCAGAAGTACTCACCCTAACATCACTGTCACTGCTGCTCCTCTGAGAGTTCACAGCAGCACTCAGTATACTTACACAGTCACTGCTGTCTCCTTGTCAGCTCCCAGAAGCACTCACCCTAACTACACTGTCACTGCTGCTCCTCTGAGAGTTCACAGCAGCACTCAGTATACTTACACAGTCACTGCCGTCTCCTTGTGGCTCCCAGAAGTACTCACCCTAACATCACTGTCACTGCTGCTCCTCTGAGAGTTCACAGCAGCACTCAGTATACTTACACAGTCACTGCCGTCTCCTTGTGGCTCCCAGAAGTACTCACCCTAACATCACTGTCACTGCTGCTCCTCTGAGAGTTCACAGCAGCACTCAGTATACTTACACAGTCACTGCTGTCTCCTTGTCAGCTCCCAGAAGCACTCACCCTAACTACACTGTCACTGCTGCTCCTCTGAGAGTTCACAGCAGCACTCAGTGTACTTACACAGTCACTGCTGTCTCCTTGTGGCTCCCAGAAGTACTCACCCTAACTACACTGTCACTGCTGCTCCTCTGAGAGTTCACAGCAGCACTCAGTATACTTACACAGTCACTGCCGTCTCCTTGTGGCTCCCAGAAGTACTCACCCTAACATCACTGTCACTGCTGCTCCTCTGAGAGTTCACAGCAGCACTCAGTATACTTACACAGTCACTGCTGTCTCCTTGTCAGCTCCCAGAAGCACTCACCCTAACTACACTGTCACTGCTGCTCCTCTGAGAGTTCACAGCAGCACTCAGTGTACTTACACAGTCACTGCTGTCTCCTTGTGGCTCCCAGAAGCACTCACCCTAACTACACTGTCACTGCTGCTCCTCTGAGAGTTCACAGCAGCACTCAGTGTACTTACACAGTCACTGCTGTCTCCTTGACAGCTCCCAGAAGCACTCACCCTAACTACACTGTCACTGCTGCTCCTCTGAGAGTTCACAGCAGCACTCAGTGTACTTACACAGTCACTGCTGTCTCCTTGACAGCTCCCAGAAGCACTCACCCTAACTACACTGTCACTGCTTCCCCACTGAGAGCTCACAGCAGCACTCAGTGTATTTACACAGTCACTGCTGTCTCCTTGTGAGCTCCCAGGAACACTCATTCTACTTACTCTGTCACTACCACCCCACTGAGAGTTCACAGCAGCACTCAGTGTATTTACACAGTCACTGCTGTCTCCTTGTGAGCTCCCAGGAACACTCATTCTACTTACTCTGTCACTACCACCCCACTGAGAGTTCACAGCAGCACTCAGTGTACTTACACAGTCAATGCTATCTCCTTGAGCGCTCACAGGAGCATTCAGTCTTTCTACATAGTCAATGCTTCTCCTCGAGAGCTGACAAGTACACTCAGTCTTCCTAAACAGTCACTGCTATCTCCACAAGAACTGAAAAGATTCACTGAAGTCTTCTTACACAATCATTGCTGCCTTATTGAAAGCTCACAGCAGCACTCAGCCTGCCTACACAGTCATTGCTATTTTCTCGAGAGCTCACAAGTTGCACTCAGTCTTTCTACAATGTCTCTGCTTCTCCTTAAGAGCTCACAGAATCACTCAGTCTACCTATACTGTCACTGCTATCTCTGCAAGAACTCACAGGCGCACTCAGTTTACCTAAATAGTCATTGAATTTCCTCAAGAACTCACAGGAACACTCACTCTGTCTACAAAGTCACTACTAGGTTCTCAAAAGCTTACAGGAGCACTGTTACTGCTTTTCCTTGCAGTCTGTGTACCTACACAGTTGCTGCTGTATCCTTGAGAGCTCATAGGAACACTCAGTCTATGTACATAGTCACTGCTATTTCCTCGAGAGTTCACAGTAGCACTGTCATTGTTGTCTAATGAAGAACTCAAAGGAGTTCTCCGTCTTCCTACACAAACACTGCTGTCTCCTCGAGAGCTCACAGGAATACTCAGTCTACAGAGTCAGTGCTATCTCATGAAGAACCTATAGGAGCACAATCACTTCTGTCTAATGTAAAATTTATGGAAAAACTCTGTCCTTGCACACAATTACTGCTGTTTCTTTGATGAATGTATGGGAACACTCAGTCCTTGCACATCGTCACAGCTGTCTACCTGGTGAATTCATGGGAGCTATTCATGCAGACAATGGCAGGAAAGAGCAGGATAATACAGGCTCAGCATCAGGAGACTCCAATGTCTTTTATTTTTACTGTATGTCAGGGTTGGCCAACTCCAGTCCTCGAGAGCCACAGACAGTCCAGGATATCCGCAATAAATATGCATGAGATAGATTTACATATAAAGGGGGCTGTGACTGCAACCCTATCTCATGCATATTCATTGTGGATATCCTGAGAACCTGGCCTGTTTGTGGCTCTCCAGGACCGGAGTTGGCCACCCCTGCTCTATGTCTTGTAGAGATTTTCAGTTCTTAAACAGAAAACTGCAGTATATTGGCAGACCTGAAGTGGGGGTGGAGGAGGGTAATTTTAGTTTAAACAACATATTTACAACTATACAATATTTACCTTTGGCTTCCCTCACTAAAAGGTATTGGGGGGATTCAGTGTAGAAATTAGTGAAGAGAAGTTTGGGTTTGACTCCCCCATGTGGGAGCTGCAGATGGTGTGACTTAGCTGTTTAGCATCCAACAGCACCATCCATCCTCATGGATTTATAATTCAGCTTGTCAAGAGGACAGGAGCTTGCTGTCTCCTGCCCCTTAATGTTTCCTTGCTTATGGGGTGGTCAGCTTCCCATTGACTCGTCCACCCACCTTTAGCCTTGCTTTGGAGAATTACCTGCCAGAGCTGGTCTCCCTTGATTCAGGGGCTGGATTTTGGGGTATGGAAGACCTGCAGGGTGCTGTCTCTCCTGAGGACAGACCTGACAGTGACCTGATGTGGAGGAAGCATATTTTGCACTATCTCCTCTGTCTGGACGTAAGGAAGCTTTCCTCGACCCTTCCTGCTGCTTGCTCAGTTTTTCCACGTTTTGGGTTCAGTCGCTATCTTTGTTCCACTGGGAGTGCATGGCCCTTGGTGCCTGGGACTCAGTAACCAAACCAAAGAGAGAGCGGGGTCTTTCATCTGGAAAGAAACTGTAAGTGTGGAGGAGTGGAGCTGGAGAAGGGGATCCCTGCCAGTGGCATCAAGAGAAGGAGTTGAAGGAACGAAAGTAGCGGAGAACTGAAGGTAACCAGAGCTTTGCTGCTGCTAAGTAAGATAGAATTGAAGGCAAGGGCTACATAAGGAGGCTCAGGATCTCAGAACTGGGACTGAATTCTAATCATCTATAGTGGGCAGAGCTGGGAAATCAATTCGGGAATTGAAAGGACATTCAGTCTAAGTAAGTGAGAAAAGAAGGAATTTAAGTATTACGAGTGCTTCCAGAGATATTCAAGACTTTGCTAAAGCAGTGGAGTCACAATATTATTCATCTATCAGCTGTATTATTATTTATTGACTTCAAAATCCAAAATGAAGCTGTAAATATTAGGGATGTGAATCGTGTGATCGATCGTCTTAACGATCGATTTTGGCTGGGGGGGGGGAATCTGATTGTCTTCGTTTTTTAGGTTAAAAAATCGTTTTATCGGGGATGGGGGGAGGGCGGGAAAACCGGCACACCAAAACAACCCTAAAACCCACCCCGACCCTTTAAAATAAATCCCCCACCCTCCCGAACCCCCCCAAAATGTTTTAAATTACCTGGGGTCCAGTGGGGGGGGGGGGGGGGGTGTGTCCCGGTGCAATCTCCCACTCTCGGGCCACGGCTGCTTTAAGAGAAATGGCGCCGGCGCTACCTTTGCCCTTATCATATGACAGGGCAAAGGTAGCGCCGGCGCCATTTTGAATATTGGCAAATCGGCCCGAGTGCAGAAGGTCGCTCCCGGATCCCCGCTGGACTTTTGGCAAGTCTTGTGGGGGTCAAGAGGCCCCCCCAAGCTTGCCAAAAGTCACTGGGGGTCAGCGGGGGTCCGGGAGCAATCTCCTGCACTCATGACGTCAGGTCACAGGAACCAAAATGGCGCCGGCGCTACCTTTGCCCTGTCATATGATAAGGGCAAAGGGTCACCGGCGCCATTTCTCTTAAAGCAGCCGTGGCCCGAGAGTGGGAGATCGCACCGGGACACCCCCCCCCCCCCCCCACTGGACCCCAGGTAATTTAAAACATTTTGGGGGGGTTCGGGAGGGTGGGGGATTTATTTTAAAGGGTCGGGGTGGGTTTTAGGGTTGTTCTGGTGTGCCGGTTTTCCCGCCCTCCCCCGATTTACGATTTTTTGACGATAAATCGGGGGAATTGTTATTGTATCGCGGCTCTAACGATTTTTGACGATTTAAAATATATCTGATGATTGTTTTAAATCGTCAAAAAACGATTCACATCCCTAGTAAATATTCTTCAATCGTTTTATCAACTGTCAGTAAAGGAGTTGGAAACCACACGTCTTCTCATGTGTGTTTATCGCATGCATAGACTGTGATAGCTGTCGGTGCTGTTTCAAGGGACAGAATGGGTGCACTGTAAAAAAGAACTGGGTATAAGAACTATTGTTCATCCCCAAGTGGAGCCTTGCAAATCAGGTAATTAATGCTAACCATGGAGCAAGTGACAGAGCTTACAGAAGTTGTGTGCATAAGGGATTCATCTCTATTTATCTATGAGTCTCTGTGTGTTAGCTAAAGGATCTGTCCCACCCAAGGGTTACACTTTATTTACAAGAATAAAACATTGATATGTAACATTAAAGTACAGCTGTCAGGTTAGCCCAGAATGTCTCCAGACTTCAGAAGTGTGGTGTTCTTTATCCCGGTCCTTAATTTCTCAGACTTGAGGGGAGCAGTGTTCTTTATCCTGGTCCCTGATTTCTCAGATTTGAGGGGTGCAGTGTTCTTTATCCCAGTCCCTGATTTCTCAGATTTGAGGGGTGCAGTGTTCTTTATCCCGGTCTCTGATTTCTCAGATTTGAGGGGGCGCAGTGTTCTTTATCTCGGTACATGATTTCTCAGATTTGAGGGGTGCAGTGTTCTTTATCTCGGTACATGATTTCTCAGATTTGAGGGGTGCAGTGTTCTTTATCCCGGTCCCTGATTTCTCAGATTTGAGGGGGTGTGGTGTTCTTTATCCCGGTCCCTGATTTCTCAGATTTGAGGGGGCACATTGTTCTTTATCCCGGTCCCTGATTTCTCAGATTTGAGGGGGCACAGTGTTCTTTATCCCGGTCCCTGATTTCTCAGATTTGAGGGGTGCAGTGTTCTTTATCCTGGTCCCTGATTTCTCAGATTTGAGGGGTGTGGTGTTCTTTATCCCGGTCCCTGATTTCTCAGATTTGAGGGGGTGTGGTGTTCTTTATCCCGGTCCCTGATTTCTCAGATTTGAGGGGTGCAGTGTTCTTTATCTCGGTACATGATTTCTCAAATTTGAGGCGTGTGGTGTTCTTTATCTCGGTACACGATTTCTCAGATTTGAGGGGTGTGGTGTTCTTTATCTCGGTACACAATTTCTCAGATTTGAGGGGTGTGGTGTTCTTTATCCCGGTCCCTGATTTCTCAGATTTGAGGGGTGCAGTGTTCTTTATCTCGGTACATGATTTCTCAGATTTGAGGGGTGTGGTGTTCTTTATCCCGGTCCCTGATTTCTCAGATTTGAGGGGGTGTGGTGTTCTTTATCCCGGTCCCTGATTTCTTAGATTTGAGGGGGCGTGGTGTTCTTTATCCCGGTCCCTGATTTCTCAGATTTGAGGGGGCGTGGTGTTCTTTATCCTGGTCCCTGATTTCTCAGATTGAGGGGGCGCAGTGTTCTTTATCCCGGTCCCTGATTTCTCAGATTTGAGGGGGTGTGGTGTTCTTTATCCCGGTCCCTGATTTCTCAGATTTGAGGGGGCGCGGTGTTCTTGATTCCGGTCCCTGATTTCTCAGATTTGAGGGAGCACGGTGTTCTTTATCCCGGTCCCTGATTTCTCAGATCTGAGGGGCGCGGTGTTCTTTATCCCGGTCCCTGATTTCTCAGATTTGAGGGGGTGTGGTGTTCTTTATCCAGGTCCCTGATTTCTCAGATTTGAGGGGTGCAGTGTTCTTTATCTCGGTACATGATTTCTCAGATTTGAGGGGGTGTGGTATTCTTTATCCTGGTCCCTGATTTCTCAAATTTGAGGGGGCGCAGTGTTCTTTATCCCGGTCCCTGATTTCTCAGATTTGAGGGGTGCAGTGTTCTTTATCTCAGTACATGATTTCTTAGATTTGAGGGGGTGTGGTGTTCTTTATCCCGGTCCCTGATTTCTCAGATTTGAGGGGTGCAGTGTTCTTTATCTTGGTACATGATTTCTCAGATTTGAGGGGTGCAGTGTTCTTTATCTTGGTACATGATTTCTCAGATTTGAGGGGGTGTGGTGTTCTTTATCCCGGTCCCTGATTTCTCAGATTTGAGGGGTGCAGTGTTCTTTATCTTGGTACATGATTTCTCAGATTTGAGGGGTGCAGTGTTCTTTATACCGGTCCCTGATTTCTCAGATTTGAGGGGCGCAGTGTTCTTTATGCCGGTCCCTGATTTCTCTAATTCGAGGGGTGCAGTGTTCTTTATCCAACACCCTGACCTCCAGCCACATCAACACTCTTCCCCCTTCAATACCTATCTCCCAACATGTATGAGACCTTGGCGTTATACTAGATACCCAACTGAACCTCAAACAGTTCATAAGTTCTACCATGAAAGAATGCTACCACAAACGTCATGTCCTCAAAACCTTTAAACACCTCTTCCACTTTAATGACTTCCACACAGTCCTCCAGGCCTTAATATTTTCCAAATTAGGTTACTGCAACTCCCTCCTGCAAGGTCTACCCTCAACCACTATCAAACCACTCCAAATGCTTCAAAATGCCGCTGCCAGAGTACTCACCAACTCCCGCAGAAAAGACCATATCACCCTCGTTCTTAGAGACCTCCACTGGCTCCCTATCTCCTCTAGAATTCGCTACAAAATCCTCACCATCATACATAAGTCACTACATAATCATGACATTCACTGGCTCAACGACTCCCTTCACTTCCATACCCCCATTAGATCTACCAGATTCGAATACAATGGCACACTACACATACCCCTCACTAAACTCCCCTGCCTCACCACCACAAAAGAAAGAGCACCATCTATAGCAGGACCCTCAAACTGGAATGACATGCCACCCGACCTCCGACTGGAACCCTGGCCCCACAAATTTAAAAAAAACTTAAAAACCTGGCTCTTCAAACAAGCTTACACATAATCCATCCCCCCCCCCCCCCCGGCTCCTGCCAACCACAAAGCTGTATTTACTGACACGGTAAATTCCATATTTATAATGCTACTATGTTATAATGTTATTTATCTATTTTCTCCTTCCCAGTTTCACCCCTTAGTTTGCCTTGTTTTCCGTTTTATGTACTGCACAGTTTCCATTTTATGTTTTTGCTTCTACACATGTTACATGTAAACCGATGTGATGTCCTTCGAACACCAGTATAAAAAAAGCCATAACAAATAAATAAATAAACAAACAAATAAATAATAAATATGTGATTTCTCGGATTTGAAGGGCGCAGTGTTCTTTATCTCGGTACATGATTTCTCAGATTTGAGGGGTGCAGTGTTCTTTATCTCGGTACATGATTTTTCAGATTTGAGGGGGTGCAGTGTTCTTTATCCTGGTCCCTGATTTCTCAGATTTGAGGGGTGTGGTGTTCTTTATCCCAGTCCCTGATTTCTCAGATTTGAGGGGTGCAGTGTTCTTTATCCCTGTATGTGATTTCTCAGATTTGAGGGGTGTAGTGTTCTTTATCCCGGTCCCCGATTTCTCAGATTTGAGGGGTGCAGTGTTCTTTATCCCGGTCCCTGATTTCTCAGATTTGAGGGGTGCAGTGTTCTTTATCCCGGTGCCTGATTTCTCAGATTGGAGGGGTGCAGTGTTCTTTTATCCCTGCATGTGATTTCTCAGATTTGAGGGGTGCAGTGTTCTTTATCCCCGTCCCTGATTTCTCAGATTTGAGGGGTGCGGTGTTCTTTATCCCGGTCCCTGATTTCTCAGATTTGAGGGGTGCAGTGTTCTTTATCCCTGTATGTGATTTCTCAGATTTGAGGGGTGTAGTGTTCTTTATCCCGGTCCCTGATTTCTCAGATTTGAGGGGTGCGGTGTTCTTTATCCCGGTCCCTGATTTCTCAGATTTGAGGGGTGCGGTGTTCTTTATCCCGGTCCCTGATTTCTCAGATTTGAGGGGTGCAGTGTTCTTTATCCCTGTCCCTGATTTCTCAGATTTGAGGGGTGCGGTGTTCTTTATCCCGGTCCCTGATTTCTCAGATTTGAGGGGTGCAGTGTTCTTTATCCCGGTCCGTGATTTCTCAGATTTGAGGGGGTGTGGTGTTCTTTATCCCGGTCCCTGATTTCTCAGATTTGAGGGGTGTGGTGTTCTTTATCCCGGACCCTGATTTCTCAGATTTGAGGGGCACGGTGTTCTTTATCCAGGTCCCTGATTTCTCAGATTTGAAGGGTGCAGTGTTCTTTATCCCAGTTCCTGATTTCTCACATTTGAGGAGTTTAATGATCTTTATCCCGTTCCCTGATTTCTCAGATTTGAAGGGGGTGCAGTGTTCTTTATCCTGGTCCATGATTTCTCAGATTTGAAGGGTGCAGTGTTCTTTATCCCGGTTCCTGATTTCTCACATTTGAGGAGTTTAATGATCTTTATCCCGTTCCCTGAAATCTCAGATTTGAGGGGTGCAGTGTTCTACTGCTTTCTTTCCAGTGGAAAAGATTTGATGATTGTGCATCACTAAATCCTTTCAGGTATCTGAAGGTCTGTATCATATTGTTATTGATAAGCTCCTCCCGAGGGGAGGAGCTAGCAATCTGGTATCGATCACCCCGCCAGGGGGTGGAGCTAGAAATCTGTTATAGATCTGCTCCCCCAGAGGGGCGGAGCTAGTGGACTGTTAGTAATCAGTTCCTCCAGAGGAGAGGAGTTGCAATCTGTTATGGAGTCTGCTCCCCCGAGGAGAGTAGTCAGCAGTCCGTTGTACTCCATAGATGGAGTTAGTGATCTGTTGTGGGTTGGCTCCCACAGAGTGGCAGTCTGTATGATACCGCTCTAGTAGTGTAAGGAACGAACACTTTAATGTGAATTGGTGAATCCTTGGGCCGATGGCAGATGACAGTGCCCTCAGGAGGATAACCTGAGAGGGACCACCGGTTAGGCTGGAGTATGGAGACAAACACAGATAGTTCTTTATTAGACAGGAAGTAGAACCCCCAGAGGTGGCAGTAGTGAGCTGATGTGCCCGGCAGGGCTGAAGTCCCTCAGATACTGGAACTGCGGTCTCTGGGTTGCTGAGCTGTAGAGAGAGACTATAGATAGTGAGTAGACAGGGTATGCTGGATACATAACCAGTGGTAGATGATACACTCACAATTGTAGATATCTGTAATGGCTTCAGTGCAACAGAGAGTCTTCAGTATATTCAGGAACAGGAGCCGTAGGCAAGTGCAGGTTCCTATATGCAGTCTGGAATAAGAACTCACAATATCTGTGTATGAGGTGGTTTAT